>NC_050464.1:19951966-20054466 GCF_903995425.1 Onychomys torridus | reverse complement strand
GCAAGGTGTGGAAAGTGGTCACACACACAGCTTGGTAGAGCTGTAGGTACTGGCCCTTTTGCTGGAGTTCTCCCTCCCCTGCCCTGTCAACATCAACATCTGGTTTCATCAATATCTTGTTTCTCCTGTGCTTAGAATGTTGACTTCTTGGGTTCATTCTTTCTGCCATCTCCTCCGTATGGACATTTCCATGGTTTACATCATCTTTGTCTCTAGGCTATTTTGTTTACTCTTATGTTTTGAAATACAATGAATCAGTGACCTTGCCCTTGAACTTCAGAAATGATTTCTTGAAACTTTTAACTTGTATTCTGTAGGTACCTAAAATCCAACCTATCCAATACTTGCAATATATTATATTATTTCATGACTCCACTGTATATCTTAGTTAATGATGCCTGGTCAACCAAATTGCTCAAAGCAAGAACCCCTCTATTCTGGATTCTTTTTCCTTGTCTTGCCCCTCAACATATTCATCAGATTCTTTGGACTTTATAGCCTATTTATATTTTATAAAAAGATCTACTTTGTTCAATGATGCAGTCAGATTTTTAATTTTGTTTTATTTGTTTTTACATTCATTGTGTGTGTGTGTGTGTGTGTGTGTGTGTGTGTGTGTGTGTGTGTGTTCACACATATGGAGGCCACAGGATGACTTTGGAATGTTAGTTCTTTCTGTCCACCATGTGGGTCATGGAGCTGGAGCTCAGATTGTCAGACTTGAAGGCAAGCACCTTTACCTGTTGAGTCATCTCACAGCCATGTATAAAACCATCACCTTTAAAAGCACTTTCTGAGATGACAAAAGGCTCAGCTTCCTGGGTCACTCTGTCTGACATACCGCTACATTTCAGTCACAATGAACTAATATTCTCACTGAATTTTCTGTGTTCTTGGGCCCCACCAGCCTTAGCTAGTTGTGTCCACATAGAAAGTCTTTCTCTGACTATTGCTCTGGGAAATCTTATTTGCCTTTTTATACCCAGCTCCATTATCATTACTGTGTGATGGCTTCCTCAACGTCCCCAAGTTGAGTTAGCTCTTCTCCCCTCTATGAGTTCCTGCCAGAATCATAAATATTTGGGTTGAATATGATGACACTATAATCATTGTTTTATATCTCTGTCTCTCTTTAATACTTTTAAGGCAGTGACGTTAGCTTTCTTGGCCTCTGTAACTAGTAGAAAAGAAAGTAGGTGTCAAAGTATGTTTGCTGAATGAATGGTCTCAATTTCATGCTCCAAGAAATGCAACTCAAAGAGATGTCAGTACTACACTATGGTATTTCTTTGTGCAAGTGAGAGACAATTCAATACATAATTCTCACAGTTTTCAGCAGCATAACACATGCAATGTTTGAGCATTACCTAGGAAATGTATTCAATTTTCCTCTTGTCTGGATCACTTCCAACATGTATTTGTGTCAACTACTCCTCTCCACTGTAATCCCCCTCTTAGAATAAGATGTTCATTTCGTACTTTTATTGCCTGCTTGTCACAAGTTGTGAGCTCTGTAGAAGAGGCTCCCTGCATTTATCATAACACTGAAAACTGTAATTAGGAAATGCACAAATGTACTGGGACCTGCTCCAAGATGATGACTGTCTCTAGGAAGAAAACTGAGACCTGAAGCTCCCTTTAGCCTTAAATGGATACAGATACTAGTGGTAGGTTGAAAGCGCTCCTTAGAAAGACATAGATAGAGTGAACCACCAAGATAAGACCTTCCTCAGCCCTGGAAATGGGGACTTCTTACTCATCCATAGGTACATATCCAAATGAACTGGGATACCATGCCAGGTACATAACTTGGGCACATGACCTTAGTGCAAGGTAAAGATATGCCTCATACCTCCAACAGGCACTAGATTCTTATTACAAAGTAAAAACACACACAGACACACACCAAAAAACTCTGCTCATATAATAGAAGAAATATTTCTCTACTATCTATAGCCCCAGAAGTCAAATGTTAGAACAAGTGGGTAAAATTCATAGAGACAAATTTAGACTAAATGAATATTTTTCTGAAAGTGAAATCAAAGTGCTCAGTGAATGAGGGTCTTCCCACCATTGAAAGGCACTCTGGATGGGAAGTGTGTCCTGGGTAACATCAGATGACTTATACCGGGGGAGAGTTATGCAGCAGGAAGCTGTGTCAAGGAGCAGTTGGCACCATTTGGCTTTTCTTACTCCACCATCTTGCTTCCAGAGAAAACACAGCCTCAGGAAGAATTAAGATGCCCGCTGACTGCTCCTTGGGTAACAACTGTCTTGGTACATTCTAGACGCTGTAACAAATCATCTTGTTACTCACTGTTCTGGAATCAAGGCAATCTCAGTGGGCACTAGATTTGCTGTTCAGTTGGGCCCCATTCCTATTAGATGCTGTTTGTTTGTTTGTTTTTGCTCTCATCCTCACTTGGTTGGAGTGGAAAGTGGGACCTCTCAAGGCTCTTTCATGAGCACATTGTTACATAGCTATTCTCTCTAACTCAAAACTATGGAGTGTTGGCTGTTCTGGAACTCACTGTGTAAAACAGGCCGGCCTTGAATTACATGGATTCTCCTGCTTCTGCTTCCTGAGATCTGGGATTAAATGCATGCACTATCTTGTCCAAATAAGATCCTACTCCTTAAAACAACTGCACTAAAGAGAGGTTTCACAGATGAGCGTTGTTGGAGCACAGGAATTTAGAATTTGATCTGGGAAGATGTCTTTGTGGGTAAGAACATGATCACACGTGTGCCTGTAACGCCAGCACCGTGTGTGTTGGGGCTAGGGATTGTGAGGAATAATAAGAGGATCACTGGGAATTGCAGGCCGCCAGTCTGACTCCATGCTCAGTGAGAGACCCTGTCTCAAGCAAAGAGGGTAAAGAGTAACATCCTCCTCTGGTGTCGATGTGCATGCAGGGGTGTGTGCGCCTGTATGTGTGCATAACCATGTACACACATGCACACAAACTCACACACCACAAGAAAAGAACATAGAACATGATGGGAACCATATTGAATTGTGAGCCTCTACCCAGACTCTTCCTCCATTATCTGGGGTTTTGAGTGGGTGTTAAAAGGGAAGAAGCTTGCCCAAGAATTCTTAAGGCAGTGATCTAGGGAGACAGATTCAAATAGCATCAGAAATGTTCAGTTTTTGTCTTGATTTTCACGGCTTGCTGCACAACCATTCACATGTTTCTTTGTATGAGCAATTTAATAACCAGCTTTCAGAAGGATGGACAGCATAATGAATGGATTGTAAAACATGCTCATAAAAACAGTAGAGTGTGTCTAGAAGTGGGTGCTATCTGCTCTCAATTCACTGAGTTTCCTGGCTTGTGCTTTACATCAGGTGCGCGTTTTCTATTTAAAAAAAAAAAAAGCATTTAATGGGCATGCAATTAATTTTAATTTTTTCTCCTTTTTCCTCCCAAGGTGATTTAAAAAAAAAGTGTCTATGTGTGGAAGGGAGGGTGCATTTTATAGTCCTGACAGAACCACGCTATTGGAGCCATAGAGTTTCTTACAGGGTAATTAATGCATGTTAAGTATCTTGTAAATATTATGTGGTAATAGCTCTAAATAAATATACACTGCAGTCAAAAGAATCTGCTCCACCCCTGCCACAGGGAACGAGATGTTCCTAATTAATGCCTTTAGAAGAAGGTCCTGTGTCACCTTGGATTGTCTTGGGAAATTACAGCTTTAGTTTGCAGAAGGCAGTAGGAACGATTAATTAAGAAACCTTGACATGCCTGGTATGTGTCCCACCTGGGCTAAGTGGGTTGGACAGGCCCACCTGCTTTGCTACCTTCCTTGAGCATCCTTTGTTAGAGAGCAGGCTGCACAGCAATGACTGGATTTCTCAGCTACGTTCCAGGAAGTCACGCTGTGAAGAGGACCCCAGAGCGCCTGGCACGCACTTGCAAGTCTCCTGGTCACTTTGACCCAGCATCCAGGACTCTAGTAAGTGAGAAGAACGGATGTGGATGGTATGTATAGGTTTAAGCTTAAAGCCCACTTCCTATATGACCTTCTGCCTAGTCTAGTGATGGTATCTATTGGGTGTGCAGTCCTCATGATCTTCTCCTAGCACCTGAATACAGATAGCATTACACGGGGCTTGAGCGTCATTGTCGTTATCTTGGAGATCCTCAGAGGTGATGGAGAGTGACAGAAAGACTCTTGATTTCCCACTTTCCGTGCTTGCCCCCACCCACAATCCTCTGAGCTTAGACTGACGTGTTAGGGACTGGGGTTACAAGGCCAAGACAGATGAGGTATTTGGCATAAATTTATCCTTGTTGATTCCTAACCACTGTGCACAGGATTTCCCAATTCTATCCATTTCTATTACCATTATGTATTTATGTATTTATTTATTTATGCATTACTTACTTAGTGGGTGGGAACATGAAGGGTTAGAGAACAACATGAGTCAGTTCTCTCCTTCTACCATGTGGGTCCCATGGGTCAAATTCATGTCCTCAGGCTTGGCAGCGAGCACCATTATCTGGTAAGCAACTTGACTGGAAATTCTCCTCACTTGTAAATATATTCACCTCTAAGCTTGTCCTCTGAGGACTTCCCCGTACTTCAGTCACGTCAGCCTCTTGGAGGTTCAGTTAACAGATTTAACGGAAATCTGTCAAATGGCTTTGTGAAGTTTCCCAGTCTTACTTTTTAAGACAACACCTTCCTCCAGCCTCTTTTGGTGCTTGGAATACTTTAAGACATTCTTAGCCTTCAGACTTTTGTTATGGTCCGAATCCGAAATATCTCCTACAGGTTCACATGCTGAATGCTTGATCCCTAGTTGGAGGTCCGATTCCGAAGGCCATAGAGCCTTTCAGAAGTGAGACAGGATAGTGGAGGAAGGTCACTAGGGATCGATTCCCTCTGCTTTCTCTGTTTCCTGTCTTCCAGGATGTGAACAGGCATTAGCCTCAGGCTCCTGGCACCTTGCCTTCCCATCATGATAGCCTGAAACAGAGAGACAGACAGACAGTCAGACACACACACACACACACAGTCAGAGAGACAGATAGACACACACACACACACACACACACACACACACACACACAGAGAGAGAGAGAAGAGAGAGAGAGAGAGAGAGAGAGAGAGAGTCAGAGAGACAGACAGACAGACAACACACTCACAGAAGGAGGAGGGAGGGAAGAAAAGAGGGAAGGAAGGAGGGAGGAAGGGAAGGAGGGCATACATTAATTGTATTCCCATTGCTGGGACAATGTACCTAGCCAAAGGGTCTTGAGGAAAGAAATCTTCACTTAGGTTCACGGTTGAAGGTAGTACAGTTCATCATGATTGGGTGAGCCATGGCATGGCGACAGGAGCGCGAGGCAGCTGGTCATGTCTCATCCACAGTCAGGAAGCAGAGAGAGATGAATGCTGGTGCTCAGTGCACTTTCTCCTTCTAATAACTCTAGGACCCCAGTCTTTGGGATGGTGCTGCCCATATTTGGGGTGAGTCTTCTCACTTCAGTGAGCCTAGCCTGCAGACTCCCTTGTAGGCCTGACTGGGGCTTATCTCTTTGGTGATTCTAGAGCCCATCATGTTGACAGTCAATATTAGTCATGGGAGGTGAGCTGAGGTAGTCAGAGACATAGTTTGGTTTTGTCTTGGGCAGTGTGGAAAACCCAGACACGTTTAGTTTCTTCTGCGTGTCTAGTTCCTACTGTGACTTCCAGAATGAGATACAAATATTAGGAGTGGACAATTTGGGTTGAAGTTGTGATTTGATGACTATGACAGAATAAAAGTGGTCAGGGTTAAAGGTTAGGGTTAAAATGAATATAAATGGTGACTTTAGGAACACGGAGGGAGATAAAGGAGAGGACTTGCAGCTGTATAGCCAAGCTAACTATGTAAGTGGAAGGGCAGAGATTGGAAAAAGGGACAACACACCCATGAGGCCCATTCCTGAAAAGCACGGGTAAGATGCAATGCCCTTTCCTCTTGAATGTTCTTTAGAGTCATGGGTGACTGCACCTTTATATGTATTCTTGCATCAAATGCATCTGACGGTAACATTTTTTTCATAGCTAAGGATGGCTTCTCAGAAAGCTTCTGCCTGTTCTAGAAGAGAGACAATCCCAGATCACCCTAGGCATCATCAAGAGGAGGAGAAATGCTAGACAGAAACTCACAAGTACTAGACCAATGCTTCTCAACCTTCCAAACTCTTCGACCCTTTAATACAGTTCCTCATGTTGTGGCGAACCCCACCCATGAAATTATTTTCATTGCTACTTTATAACTGCAATTTTGCTACTGTAATGAATTGTAATGTAAATATCTGTGTTTTCCTGTGGTCTTAGGCAACCCCTGTGAAAGGGTTGTTAGATACCTCCCCACATCAAAGGACCACAGCCCACAGGTTGAGAACCACTGTACTAGAGGCAGCCACTTTCCAGGGCCACTCAGTTGAGTCTACTGTCCACTCTAAAGGGTGTACTTCATTTTTGTTAGTGTTTCTTTCATGTCACTTTATCTGTGCCCTGGTGAAAATTTTTCTTACTCAGGAGACAAGAACTGAGACCTCTATGATTGGAATCAGGGAATCTAAAAGGGACTAACTCTTCCTTCATAACAGGCTGAGTTCACTGAGATGGTACCAGCAGGCACCTTTTCACATGGGCATGGACCTCAACTCTATTGAAGGGCAGAGGCTTTGGGAATCTCCATCACACCAGTTTCTCCCTGTTTTCTCCTTTCTTACACTACATGAAGAAAGCATTCACATCCCACCCACAAGTATGCAAACCCACAATTGAGTTTCCAGGCAAACTGCAGCCTTGCTGAGTCCCTACAATTCAGGGCAAAGCATAAGGGAGCTCTTTCAGGATCCAGGCGTGTTACAATCAAGCCACTCCGTGAACAGGTCTCTAATAGTACAGCAATCAGTGTTAATCACCCATACCATTTATGTACAGGAGGGCCTAATAGGATTCATGCCTCTGTGGTGAATACATTT
Source organism: Onychomys torridus (assembly GCF_903995425.1). Classification (NCBI taxonomy): domain Eukaryota; kingdom Metazoa; phylum Chordata; class Mammalia; order Rodentia; family Cricetidae; genus Onychomys; species Onychomys torridus. The sequence goes on along the minus strand of NC_050464.1, from coordinate 20,047,468 downwards.
TCCGTTAAAGGACGACACACAAGCATACATTACCTGTTTAATTAAAAACAAAATTCTCCAGCCAACAATTTGCTCCCTCCCTTGGGCACACACTACATACATTATGATGCTTCCCTTAAGTCAACTGATTGCATATTCTCCAACTAGTTTGTCATTGTATATGGCTGCTTATGGTTTAGGCAGATAAACATTTGATCCTGGTTTCTCTTTTCATGAGAATTAGGTTGCTTCAGTGAAAATATGAGGCAGAAAGTTCGTGTATACTGACTGCTGTGCACTGTAGCTCATGAATGCAAGATGTTTCCTGTGTGGCATTATCCCCATGGAGATCTGAATAAACTTCTACTCACTGTAGACAGGGAACCAATGGCAGATCAAAGTAAGGGTATCAGCAAAGTCCAACTTGACAAGCCAATGAGTCTATTTGGGTTACTTAAAAGGGGTGGTGAGGTGTTAGTTATAGGATTAGAATGACTCAAATACAGTTGGATCACCAAAACCTCTTTCCAGTCTCAGTGACTGTTTAGGAAAGCTGCATCCTTAGAGCTCACTGCATGACTTCCAGGAAGTTTGACAGGTTGAAGAAAGGTCTCTTCCAGGCAATTCAATATTTCTAAGCCTCTTGAAGACAAGTCAACTTGTCTCCGTCTTCCAGTCAGCTTGGCTTGAGAGTATCTGTCTTAGGGTTTCTATTGCTATGAAGAGAGACCATGACCACGACAATTCTTATAAAGGAAAACATTTAATTGAAGTGGTGACTAGCAGTTCAGAAGTTTAGTCCATTATCATCATGGTAGGGAGCATGGCAGCATACAGGCAGACATGGTGCTGGCTACATCTTAATATGCAATAGACTGAGACACTGGGTGGTAGTGTCAAAGCCTGCCCACAGAGTGACACACTTCCTCCAACAAGACCATACCTACTCCAACAAAGTCACAACTCCTAATAATGCTACTCCCTATGAGCTTATGGGGGCCATTTTCTTTCAAAAATATCACAGTGTCTCTCAATGGTCCCCACTGTTTGTAAAAGTTTGAGGATGCATCTGGTAAGTTTTAGGAGTTTCCTGAATCTCCTGAATTGTACTTTCCATTGTTAATGAGCTCTCTGCAGGATGGAAAGCATCACTTCAGAGGAAATTGCTACATAACAATATGAAAGATATCCAGGAACAGAAAACTCACCCTTAGTTATTGCTTTCTGCTGACAGGTTGGTGCCAAGCCAATTCTCTAAATATATACATAATTGTGGGAAAGCCATAGTGCACACCAGTGAGGAGTCTTGTGACTTATGCACATCAGAGTTTGTGGCCTGCAACTGCTACTTGCTATTAAGATGTTGGATATTTTAAATACTACACAAACCTAAGCTGCTTAACCCAGAACCTCATGAACACTTCATAATGGTAACAAATACTCAACAAATGTTTGTCATTATAGCTCATGTGAAAATAGGTACTCCAGGTTGGCATGGTGGCACAGACCTGTAATCTTGGTACTTAGAAGGCAGAAACAGGAGGATTACTATGAGTTTGAGGCCAGCCTGGTCTGTATGAGCTCCAGGCTAGCCAAGTCTGTACACTGAGATGTGGTCTCAAAACAACAGCAGCTCAGTTGGTAAAGCACTTTCCTTGGAAGCATGAGGGCCTGAGTTCAATCCTTCAGAACCTGTTTATGAAAAAGCTGAACATGGTGATATGCATGTATAAACCCAGAGTTAGGGTGGAAGAGACAGGCAGATCCTGGAGGCTCACTGGCCAGTCACCATATCCTCCAAATCAGAGGAAATCCCACAGACAGAAGGAATGAAAGGGAAGGATACACAGAAATGAAGAATGCTTATCATGTCAAGCCTGTGTTCATGAGATGAGGAGATGGAGCCAATGACAGCAGGTTATTGAAGCAATATTTCAAGTGGTATACACACGCTCCTCCTTGACAGATCTTTCCAACCAGCCATCACTGTATTTGATGTTATCATGCTTTTAATTAGACAGTACATGCTTGTTTACAGCTATTCGTTACTTATCCAGGGTGACATTACAAGAAATCCATTTTCACCCCTTGCCTTAAACTGTTCTATGCTTAAAATAGAACCATGTATATTATCTATTGTATTTGAGAAAGTTTGTTCGGATTATTTGTTGTGCTAGGGTGATCCCAATAGTCATGCATGAAGGTTAAAAGTTCCAGGCTTATAGGAACCCTGTGGGGAAGTGGTAACATCAACACCCACACAGTAGAACCCTTCTCAGAATGCCTTCATTAATGCCTTCTCAGGATGCTGTGGTGACTGCTTGATTGAGAACTTGCCCACCACCATTCACCCAAGCTTGACTGAGTATTTGGAAAAGGTTGAATGCATGGATAGACACCATTGACTATGGCACAGGTTGGAACAGTAGAAACACAATTGATAAATTGTATAAAATGAGTAACAAATACCCAAGCAGTGAGACTAGTGACTGCTACAGAAGGACATTCCAGGGCATTGTTGACTTTCATTCTTTCTGCACCATCAGTAGAATATGGACCAGAAAGAGAAGGGCATGAGATAATTATCTGTATGTATGTGTCAACTTCAGGTATCATCCCTCAGGTGCCACCCACCTTCTTTGAGACTGGTTCTCTCACTGGCCCTGTACTCACCAATTAGGCAAGATGAATAAGCTAGGGAGTATCAGAGATCTGCCTCTCTGTGCCTCCTTGGTGCTTTTTTGTGTGGATTCTGGGGATCAAACTCAGGACTTGGTGCTTATATAGCAAATACATTACCCACTGAGCCATCTTCCCATCTAGGACACAGGATTATTGAGAGTTTCCATCTTGGCCACATTCCAGTGCATCCTGGAATCTATATGAATCATTGATGAGGGTGGTGATGGTGGTGGGAATCTAATGCTATATCTCTCATTTCTGCAACTGTGGCTTGATTGTGTTGAGAACCGGGCTGTCCATCATGGCCAAAGATCACTTGTAATATTTTAAAATTGAGAGACTTGTTTGAACTTACTGAGCATGCTTTGTGGGCTTAACAGTGTCCCAGACACTTTCTGAATTGTTTATCATGAAATTCAACACTCCCTCCAACCTCAGATACTAAGAGAGAGATACTTAGTCATTTTCTCAAGTCATCATGATGGCATAGAGTGATGTCTTCATTAGAATCCATATTGGGATGGCTCCAAATCCCATTGCCAACCAGATAGCTAGCATGCTACTCTTCTGTTCTTGAACAGCATTAGCTTCTCATAATAAAGTAGGAACGCACAGGCGAGTTATCCAGACAGCTTTTCCTCTTTTTTTTTTTTAAACCACTGTGTCCTTTTTTATGTTACCAATACCCGCAACTTCATCCTTAGCAATTTCATACTTGAAGCCTGTGTATGAATGTTTGCCTGCCTATGTGTATATGTACCATATGTGCACCTGACATCTTTGGAAACCAGAAGAAGGCATTGGATCCCTTAGAACTGGAACTACAGATAGTTCTGAGCTGTCATGTTGGTGATGAGAGCCCAACAGAGATTATAGTCCTGACAGTATGTGATCAAAGGAACCTATTTGAATTATTTCTGGGACAAGTCCAAGTACTGCCACAACGTGAACATAGTGTTCACTTTGCTAATGATGCCTTGCAAAGGAAATTCACTCAAGTGAATTTCCTGAGAATCAATGTCAGTAGACAATTAAAATGAAGATGTTGAGCTCATGGTGTAAGTCAGACAGGGACAACTCAAAGGCATGGACCAAAAGGGACGATTCACATAATACAACAAAGATCACCAAAAGTGAGTCACTACCTTTACGGTGCTGCCATCATTGAAGAACATGCCTTATACTCTTAGCACAGTTAGAGAAAGTCATATTCCTGGTTCTGGTAGAAATACAGAAAGAGGTGAGGGTATATGTTACTACTCTTGGAGGATAATCATTATGAGATTTGTGGGAAAGAACAACTGAACCCAGGCTGGCTACAACAGGAGCCAATGAGGTTTGATCACCAAGTAGCAAGATGGGAGAGTGGGGAGAGTGAATGGAACATTTCTCAAAGTAATTTGGTCACATGTGATAGGAGTGAAGGAGATGAACTTGGAGAAAAACATACTTGGTTGGATACCAGAGGTGAGGGGACTCTCAAGTAACATTCGTGGACATTAATCTGTCTGTAGTTGTTCTTCCAAATGAGAACATTCATTCCCTGAGGGAGGAGAGAGGGTTCATAAGACTCAGAAAGCCAAACAAATGTATGAGGCTTCTGAAGCTCATAAAACCAGACTTGGGACAGTCAGAAAGTGTCAGGATTCTCAGCTTTCTTTTCCTTTTGGCCAACTGAACCATCATTTGACACTCAGTGCCAGAGGATATTTGCTGGATGGCAAGAGCCCACCAGCATTTAAAGACATCTAAGAATTTTGCCTATAGAAAAAATAGAAAAACAAAAACAAAAACCCAACAACCTGCCATCCCCTGAAGCAATAGGATACCTGTTGGACATCTAGTGCCTGTGTTGGTGCATTTGGGTGCTATAACAAAATAATCTCACCCGGGAATATGTAAACAACAGAATTTATCATTCACCTGGGAGACCATCTCGTTCCTGGAAGACACTTGGCTCTGTCTTGTGAAGCTGGGAGTTCATTGCCAGAAAAACAGGCTCCTGTCACAAAAAGGGAAAGAGCAGGTCATTCGCAGTTTGGCTAAAGAAATGCAACCAATAGAGGATGTGTTTTGATCTTTGTGTTAGGGAGGATTGACTTAGCTGACTGGTGGTCAGCAAAGTCTAATGCTCACAGGACATGCCATTACGTTGAGCTAAAAACACCTCTACAGGAGTGAGTTAATAACACCTCTACAGGTCCTGTCACATGGTGTCTCTCTCTCTCTCTCTCTCTCTCTCTCTCTCTCTCTCTCTCTCTCTCTCTCTCGCTCTCGCTCTTGCTCTCGCTCTCTCTTTCTGTCTGTCCCAGACCAGCTTTTAGGAAAAAAACGATCGATGGACTCAATCCCATCTGGATTTATCCAGCACAATGTCCTGGGATTAAGGTCTAATGATTACGGCTTTAATTACAACTGAAAAAAACCTTCACAGCAAACCCAAGATTTGCTAGTGATGGAATAGCTGAGACAGCTGGCATGCAAAGTAAAAGCACACAGTGGAGTGTTGTTCAAGAGAATGTACGCATGGACCCAGTGTGGTGGTGTACACCTTTAACCAGCCAGGACAGTGAGACCCTCTCTCTTTCTCCAAAACAAACAAACAGACAGACAAACAAAAACCACCACCAAGCAAGCAAAACAACAACAGCACACCACACACACACACACACACACACACACACACACACACAAACATACACACACACTCACACACACTCACACACACTCATACACACACACACTCATACACACACACTCATACACACACACACTCATACACACACACACACTCATACACACACACACACATACACACACACTCATACACGAAAGAAAATGAAACACACACAACTTACAAATAAGCAAAAAAGTTAATATGACCTTTGGATGTCATTATCAAAAGGGCCATCTGAGTCTTTCAGTTTTGTAATTGATATTTCAAGATCCTATAAGTTGAAGGACAGTTAGTACAGACATGGTAAGATGTGACGTCTTTCTGATCTTTCTAACTTCTTGTGTTTTGGTTTGTTTGTATTGCTTAGCAAAGAAAATAACTCACAAGAAGTAACAGGCTCATTGGACAGCAGGTTCCTTTTTTGAATCCTTTCTTCAGCCTTTGTTTCCCCATAGATTATAAAAATTCAAGTTCCTCCTCGTCTGTCAACTCAGACCTGTCATCCTGCTCACTTCCTCCATCAGAAGTTACATAAGCCTCTGACAGGCATTCATTATCTGTTTGTGTGAAAATGATGTTTCTAGTGATTTGGGAAATATGTTCTGGCAAGATCAGAGAAGGAGGTGTAGGTAGGGATGAGCTGGGTGGGTAAGGAGGAGACCTGGGGGAAAGGGAGAGGGGAGTTATGTTTGGATACAAAGCCTGCAGGTCTGAGCTAAGAGCAGCAAGTAATCTTAACCACTGAGCAATCGCTCTAGCTTCCATTTCTAGTGTGTTAGAACAAGCATGAAGGAAGGAAGGAAGGAAGGAAGGAAGGAAGGAAGGAAGGAAGGAAGGAAGGAAGGAAGGAAGGAATATTATTGTAGACATGAGCATATGGAGTTCACCATTGAGAATTACAGTTGCTAGGTTCTGTTCCTGGGAGAAAGTGAAAGAATTAAGTCAAAACCATTTCTAGTAAAAGGGTGCTGTCTTAGTTAGGGTTTCTATTGCTGTGATGAAACACCATGACCAAAAAGCAATTTGGAGAAGAAAAGGTTTATTTGGCTTACACTTCCACATTACTGTTCATCACTGAAGGAAGTCAGGACAGCAATTCAAACAGCAAGATCCTGGAGTCAGGGGCAATGTAGAGGCCATTGAGAGGTGCTGCTTACTGGCTTGTTTCTCCTAGCTTTCTCAGCCTATTTTCTTATAGAACCCAGAACCACCAGCTTAGGGATGGCCCCATCCACCATGAGCTGAGCCCTCCCCCAATGATCACTAATTGAGAAAATGCCACATAGCTGGATCCTATGGAGGCATTTCCTCAACTGAGGCTCCTTCCTCTGATGACTCCAGCTTGTGCCAAGTAGATACAAAACCAGTAAGGACAGATGCCAAATGCTATGTAATAGGATCACTAACAGCAAGGTCAGGGGATCTATCAGAGTAAATGAGGAAATTTAATTTACTGCTGGTGGATATTTAGATGCATACATACGACTAAAGAAGGGTCTTCCTATAAACTCCAGAACTTTAGTAACTATTTCTTAAAGATTGCTTTATTTTTTAGTGTGTGTGTGTGTGTGTGTGTGTGTGTGTGTGTGTGTGTGTGTGTGTATGTGTATGTGCGCACGCGCGCATGCATGCATGTGTGCACATGAATGTAGGTACATACAGAGGCCAGAAGAGGAAGCTAGAACACTGAGTGGTTGTGAGCTACCTGATGGGGGTGCTGGGAACTGGACTCAGCTCCTCTGTAAGTGCTCTTAACTGTTGAGCATCTCTCTAGCCCTAAGAAGCTTTTCTGACACCTGAGCTTTATGGGCACTTAAACCCATGAATGTATGGTTCTGAGTTACTTTCTGTTCTTTTTGAGAATGGGGTCATATTCCATGGGCCTTTACAGAGCTTGAAGTTGGCCTAAGGTTTAAGGAGATAACTCAACAGATAAAGTGCTTGTTGTGAAAGCATGAGGAAATAAGTTTAATCCTCAGATTTCCCCACAAATAGCCAGGCCTGGCAGTGTGTGTTTGTAATCTCAGCATGGGAAGGGGAGACAGGTAGATCCCCATAGTTCACTGGCCAGCCAGCATAGAGGAACTAGCAAGCCCCAGATCTCAGTGAGAGATCCTGGGGAATGAAATCAAAGGTCACTTGCTAGCATCCATGTGTATGAAATGCACACACACACACACACACACACACACACACACACACACACACGAGAGATACATGCATGTCTACCCACACATGTGCACTTATGCACACATACACATACAAACATACACATGCACACATACAAACAGAAACAAACATAGCTTCCTTTTGATCTCACAAGAAAGATAAGCAGTGTCTCTATTGTATTTGCTTTGTAGTTTTCAGCCCAACTTGTTTCTTAGTTCAGGGATTCAGCCCTTACCAAACTGACTAAGTGTTATACAATGAAATATTATGCACATGCATGGACATCACACACACACACACACACACACACACACACACACACACACACACCAACAGTTGAAAATTAATCACCACATTTCCTCTTGAGGATACTGGACATTCATCTCTCTCTGGATTGCCCTTACCAAAATGACTCAGTATTATACAACGAAATCCCTGCCCCCATAAGTGCACCTACACACACACACACACACACACACACACACACACACACACACACACATCCACCCTAGATACATAGTAGGTCTTTAATAAATGCCTCACTGACTTACCTGAACGAAAGCAAGACCAATTTCCCATCCAGAGACTCCCTCAGAGGAAAATTAGGATGTTGCACACAGGAGCAGCAGGGCATCAAAGGGCTGTTTGACATTTTCAAAGCTGATTTCAGATGCTCAGAGGAATCTTCTAGTACATTACTTTTCTGCCTCAGTAGTCTGGGATATATTCACAGCATGTTACATTCTGCAGAGCTCCACCAGCAAGGGGAGGGAAAGGAGATAGAAATTCCAGTGGAAGTTTTGGCAGAAGAGAAGTGTAGCAACACAGAATCCCTAGTTTTAAATCAGAGCCCTGGATATAGGTGAGGGACAATGATAAGAAGGCATTGATCCGAACAGACTGGAGACAAAGCTCTCAGATCAGAGAGTAGAGCAAACCATCACTCTGACCTGAGAGGAAAAATAATGTGGAAAAACAGGAAGTTCATTGCTTTTCCTTTCTTTCCCCTTTTCCTTCATTTCATTCCCACTCCCTCCCTCCCTCCCTCCCTCCCTCCCTCCCTCCCTCCCTCCCTCCCTCCCTCCCTTATCTCCTTCCTTCTTTCTTACCTTCCCTTCTCTCCCACCCTCTGTAATTTAAACTCACTGTATAGCCAAAGATGACCTTGAAACTTAGAACTCCAGTTCCTTCTGCCTCCACCTTCCAAGTCCTGGGGTTCTGAGCCTATGTGCTCCTTTAGACTATGCTGGATTTGAAACTTAGGCTTCTACTCCCTAAGCTATAACCCTGGCTCTCCTTTTTGTTTTTTATAGCAGTAAAAACCTAGGGTTTCACATCAATTAACCCACAATCTAAAGAAAGATGAGAGTCTGCAAGAATAAATAAGATATGAGCATTTGTTTCTCTGAGTAGATGTCATTTGATCAAATAAAAATACGTAGGAAGTTTCAGCTAGAGACTGTTAGCAAATTGTTGGGATTTGTTTGTGCAGGCTACTGGACAGGTAGGGCATCCTATAAGATGGACGCTATCTTAGTTTCTGTTGTGTTAAAATGCCTGGACAAAAAGCAACTTATGGTATTATTTAAAAATAGGTTTACTTTAGCTCATAATTCCAGGTTACAGTCCATTATAGGACAGAAGTCAAGGCAGGGACTTGAACAGCTAGTCTTATTACAACTACAGTCAAGAGTAGAGAGAACAAAATGCATGTGTGTTTTCTTGCTTGCTTGTGGTCAACTCAATCATTCCTTCACAGATAGTTCAGGCTCTACATCTAGGGAATGGGGCCACCCACAGTGGACTGTGTCTTCCTCCATCCATTGACTTAAGACAATCCCATACAGTTATGCCCATAGTTCAACCCAATGTTGACAATCCCTCATTGAGACCTTCTTCCCAAGTGATTCTACATTGTGTTGACCACTCAATTAAAGCGAACAAACCATGATATAGATACAAGGAAGTATGTACTGGTTAACAGGTTTTCCACAGGAACCCCATTGGCCTGTGAAAGCTTCCCACATAGTGCTGGTTATATGAGGAAACAAGCCTTGGCTGGAACTGTTGTGGGATGTCTTTTTGTATGCTGTGAATACATGCCGTTCCCATTGGTTAGTAAATAAGCTGTTTTGGCCTATGGCAAGAAAGTTTACAGCCAGGTGGGAAATCCAAGTAGAGATATAGAGAGAAGAAGGGTGGGGTGAGGGAGACACCAGCCACTGCCTCAGGAGCACCAAGATGCCAGCAGACTGGTAACACCATGGCCATGTGGCAACTTATAGATTGACAGAAATGAGTTAAGATAGGGGCTAGCTAGCAAGAAGCTTGAGCCATAGGCCATCTAGTTCATAATTAATATAATCCTCTGAGTGATTATTTTATGTAAGTGGCTATGGAAATGTGGGTGGGAGAGATTTGTCCCGACCTCGATGCTGGGCCAGACCAAAGAAAATTCCCACTACAGGAACTCCACTAAGATCGTATGCCCCATCTCCTCTCAGAGCAAAAGCTTCACTCTGCATTAGGGTAGAACAAGAAAAGCTCAAGGCCACAGGCATTAGGGGCAACTCAATATAGCTGGAGCTAGAGAACAGGAAAAGCGTGAAACGTGAATAATTAGAGGAAGGAGTAACTTCTAGGACATACACCTCTGTGACTTGGTAAGCAGCAGCATGGGTTTAATCAGAACTTTTCCTGTAGAGACATCACACACACACACACACACACACACACACACACACACACACCAAAACAAAAAACAAACAAACAAAACACTTGATTTATGTTTTAAGTAGAACCAGGAACATTTTTTTTTAAAGGTAAGAATACACCTCTATATTCCAGAGGGAGAAAATGGGCTCAGGCTGGGAAGAAGTGGATAAGGTAGAAGCCCATTAGATCCATGCACAAAGAAGTAGGGTTTAAAAAATATTGTATACTTTTTGACATTTCCATACAGCGCATTTTGTTCGTATCTGTCTCTCATCCTCCTCCCCCCTCTCTCTCTGGAATCCTTCTTCTTTCCAATATGCCCCTTCCTATTCCATGTCTTTCAACTTTCTGACCAATAGAGTTTAATTGGGATTACTTACAGGAGCGTGAGGGGTGTGGCTATTTACTACAGCAAGGGGAACTTATCAATGACTACACCACTGAATGAATGACTTGGACTCTCTCCCAGCAACCAATAGCTCTTCAGGAGTGGGTGTAGCCAGAGAGCACTTTCCCTCATTCATGCTTAGATCAGTAGCAATGAACTAACTGGGCATAAAGCCTTCTTGAAAGCAGAGCTTCCCTGGTTGATAACACATGGTCTAGCTTTGGTCTGGATTTCTGCTACTTTGTCCTCTTGTAAACACGGTTTGGCCTGTACCAGCAAGTTCAACAGAGGAAGACATGCCTACAGAGACTTCTTTCATGAAGAAGTCTTCTTCCAATGAGAATCACACGTTGCTCCAGTTCCCCACTCCGCAGACACCCTCTGTGGAGGCATCACACATTGCTTCCACAACCTATGCTGTTCTTTTAATTTCATTCCCGTCACTGTAATAAAATACTCTGACAACGAGAGATTTAAGGGAGAAGAGGTTTATTTAAGCTCGCGATTTCAGGTTACAGTCCATCACTGTGGGGAAGTGGAGGCAGGAATAGAGCATCATAACACCTTTGCAGCTATGAGCAGGGAAAGATGAATTCATGAATGCCTGCTCAGCTAGCAGTCTGTCACTGCTCAGGGGACACGGACTATCTTTATTCCTCTGAAGGTGACTTATTAATTGATTAAATTTGGTGTGTGTTTGTACACAGTATACCCCCTAATATCTGTATATAAGTACATCCCCATGTTCCCATATAAGGAGGCTAGAGAAAGACAATGAGTGTCCTGTTCTACCACTCTATGACAGACTCTCATTGAATCTGGAGCTAATCTGCCATCCAGCAAACCCCAGTGAGTCTCCTGTCTCTCCCCCATTCAGCACTAGTGTTATATGCTTGTATGTGGCCCCTACTTGATTTTCACATGGATGATGGAAATCTGATTTCCCATGTTGCTGCAGCAAGTAGTCTTACCCACTGGCCACCTTCCCAGCCCCTGACCTATCATATACTCTCCTTGGCTACCTTATCATTTACAGACATCCCCTTTCTAGTGGAATCCTATAGAATAATCCAGAAGTGGGTAGCAACTCGGTGGCCCAAGTCTACATGAAACACTGAACAGGGCAGGGGGCTGGGGGGATCTATTTGGAGAAGCAGAGACAGGCAAATCCCCTAGGGCTCACTGCTTTTTCTTGACTGAATTGTACCTGGCTTGTCTTTAGCTGACAGCTTGCCACAATGCAGAATCACACGAGAAGAATGTCTCAGTTGAGGAACTGTCTAGGTCAGTTTGGCCTACAGATATGTCCACAGGGAACTGTATTGATCAATAATTGGTGTAGGAGGACCCATTCCACCGTAGGCGATACCATTCCCTAGGCAAGTGGTTTTCAGCTATATATAGCTAGTTAAACATGAGCCTGTGAGCAAGACAGCCAGCAGCATCACCCATGGTTCCTGATGTACCTCTTGGAGAAGTAAATTCCCTGGTCAGAGGTGTTGCTATGTGAACTAGCAAGCAAGTCTGCTCTCAGGTTTCTATCTTGAGCTCTTAACCCAACTCCCCTCAATGATGGACTGTGACCTGGAATTAGAAGCCCAAACAAACACATTCTTCTCCAAAGTTGTTTTTGGTCAAGGTGTTTTGTCACAGCCACAGAAATGAAGCTAGAACAGGTTGTAAGGGTGGCTTTGGAGATGACCATGTGAGTGTGTCAACAAGGTAGGAACCCGCTCAGATGAACACAGAAAGGTACATAGACAAACAAATGCACACATGTAGGATGTGCCTACCATCACAAGGACTTATCTGCAGAACTGTACTAGCAAGTAAAAAAATAAGCCCAGGAGAGCAGACCCGGTCCTCTGATTTTTTTTTCTTTCTCTCAAGCTCCGACACTTGCATAATATTCTCTACATAACAAGGACCTATAATAAATGTTTGAAGAATGAATGTTAAACACATGCACAAACACATTCACACAGAGGCCATGGTTAAAACATTCCTCCTCTACTTGGTTTAGCTCTACAGGGAATACACTGTCATTTAGATAATTCAACACAGTTCACACTTGGTGAACCTGGAGCTGCAGTGATTTGTTTATGAAGTACCAGTTTTGCACATTATTTTATGCATGGCTTTGTTATCAAAACAAATCAAAGGCCCCAACAGCTTCCCTTCCTCAAAGGATAAAAAATAAGATAAAATAAAAATTTAAATTAATGTTTTTTGTTTTTTTTTCTTAAATCAACTTTCATTCTTTCTTACTATGCATCCAAGAAGTGTCCAACATATCCCTGTATTACAGGTCTGTCCCTCACCTGGATAATTTCTCACCCCTTTGCTGGAAATTTTCTGCCAGGTAGGCTTTTTTGTCACCACCAAACAATTGATTCAGTTGAGACCTTGTCCTTCAACCTGAGGACAGGTGAACAGCAGATGCCAGAGAGATGGAAGCTGTGCCGTCTCCTCCAGGGTGAAGGTTCCGAGACAATATCCTGAAATACTATCTGGTAAATTTGCTTTGGAAAGCCCTAGGTGCCTTCCCGGGTTGTACTTGAGTGCCATACCATCCCTGCAAGAAGAGTGGACTTAGTGGGTATGTGAATATGGCTTGTGGGGATAGTCAGTAAAGTGTCTGTCTTGCAAGTGTGAGTCCTCAACTGTATTTAGAATCCACATGAAAAGTCCAGGGCAGGGGCATGCTCTTGGAATCCCAAGAGAGGTAGAAATGGGTGAACCCCCAGCGCACCCTTAACGTCAAAAAATGAGGGACCTTGTATTGGTTTTATGGAGCTCTGCAGGCGGTAACCTACAGCTTTAAGTGCCCGCCAGCCAGGGAGGAAGCTGAGGGTGGAAGCCACGCAGGTCTTTGGAATTTGCCCCACATGAGCACCAGATATTGGTGAAATTATTAAGGCCACTCCACGTAGTGAAAAGGGAGGTTTATTTTGTGGGGTAACTTATAAGTGAAGGGATAGGTAACAGGGTCTGGAAAAGGTGTAGCGCAGTCCGGCGGTGTTCTCTGGAGAACTCTGCTCAGTCTACCTCCAGCATCCAGGGTCCAGGAACCAAGAGAGCTTCCCCATCCGGGTCTTGGGTCTTCAGGGGGCCTCTCTGGGCTCTGCCTTATAGGCGTGACAGTTACCAAAGCCTCAAAGGGGGTTGTATTTCCAGGTCAAAGCTGAATGGCTACCCGCTACAACCCCGACTCTAAACAAGAGCAAACCAAAGGAAAGAGACCTCACACACAAGTGGATGGATGGCACCTGAAGAGTGACATCAGAGGTGGATTTCTAGTCTACACACACACACACACACACACACACACACACACACACACACACACACACACACACATTCAAAAATGATGGGCTTTGTGAGAGTAATGGAATATATGACCTACACAATCTGATCGGACACATTTGAATTCAAAATAGAATGTCTGGAAAATATAACCCACAGTCAGCAGAGATGGAAGATGTATCTGGAGGCTCCAAAGACAGCTTGACAACTAATCATGCTTCCTGCTCTATCAGAGACCAGAATTTGGAAGCCAACACCCACACTGAGTGGTTTACAAATACCCATAGCTCCAGCTCCAAGGGATGTGATACCTCATTCTGACCCCAGTAGTAACACAAGAACAACACACACACACACACACACACACACACACACACACACACACACACACACACACTTCTTTTTTATAAGGGAAAAGAGTATCTGTATCCTGAGGTATAGCGTATTTTATAACTCTTTTGTTATAAACAGCTTGAAGTATCAAGTGAAACCATATGTGCATGTTTGCATATGTACATGCACACATGCCTGCCTATGCACGTGTGTGTGTGTGTGTGTGTGTGTGTGTGTGTGTGTGCACATATGTGTGTGTGTTCATGTGGTCAGAAGTCAACCCCAGCTACTGTTTCAGGATATATCCACTTTGGTTTTTGGAGATCAGGTCTCTTACTAGGACCTAGAGTTGCCTGGTTAGGTCAGGCAGGCTACTCATCATGTCCCAGAGATCTACCTGTCTACTCTCCCCCAGCGCTTTCATGGGTACAAGCCCAAGCCAGCATTCCTGGCTTCTTACATAGGCTCTGGGATCCCACTCAGTTCCTTATGCTTCCACAACCAGTACGTTACTGACTGAGCCATCTCCCTGATCCCAAAAAAGTACTTTTAAAAACAATCTGAGTTTGCAAGAAATTAAGGAAATCTCAGAGTCTAAATCCAAGGGAAAGTTGCAATCAGAGATTAAAATTAGCTGGCAGCTTGGCTTCCCCACTGGAGACATTTGTTGGAAATCTTTTGATTTGCAGAATATTATAGGGGTCTGAGGTAGTTTGCTTTCTGTTGCTATGATTAAACATTGTGACCAAAAGCAACATGAGGTGAAAAGGATTTGTTTTATTTGTTCCAAAAACAGCCCATCAATGAGAAAAGTCACTGTCAGGAGCACAAGGCAGGAGCCTAGGGACAGGAACAGAAGTAGAAGCCATAGAGAAACAGTGCTTACTGGCTAGCTCTCCATGGATTGCTCATCCTACCTTTTTATACAACCCAAGACCACCTGCTCAGGGATGGCACTGCCCACACTGCCCTGGGGGCCCTCCATATCCATCACTAATCAAGGAAGTGCCAATGTGTTCCATAAAGCTGCCCCCAGGCCAATCTGGTGGAAACATTTTCTCAGCTGAAGTCCTCTTTTCTCACATAATGTACATCTGTGTCGAATCCTCAAAAAAACAACCAGCACAGGCTGGAAAGATATGGCTAACTTGGGCTCTGTGGGGACATTCAGCGGAGACACCTGCATAGACCAGTGATCATGAAAGGCTATGCTGTAAGGGAAAGAACAATCTAGAAGTGAACCTGTCTTACTGGAGAGGACTAGAGGTGACTTCTGGTGTCTTCTGTACTTATTGGGCGGTGGAGGGGATAGATGCATATCCTTTTGTGCAATGAAAACCGGCCTTCAGGGGTGTCTCACTCAAAGTCTGTGTCTGAAGCCGTTTAACCAACACTGCATGCTTGCTAGGGTGTCTGGCAGCTTCATCATGAAAATCTGTCGAGTATAACCCCAAGGAAAATGCACTCTGTTTCCTGTTTTATCTTTTCCTGTTTCTCTTCCTTTCCTCTTCTTTCCTCTTCCCTCCCTTCTTTTCTTCTCTCCACTCTCCTTCCATTCCTATTTTCTTTCTTTCTCTTTCTCCTTCCTTCTTTTCCTTCCTTCCTTCATTTCTTTTCATTCTTTTACTTTCTCTACTAACTTCCCCGCTTCTTGGTTCTAGGGAATACGTCCCACAACCTCACGTGTGCTAAGCAAGCATTCTCCCACTGATCCGTCAGGCCCTGCTTCTTGGTTTCCTAAGACTTAAGAATTCGAAAGAAATGTTTAACATGTTAAAAGATTATACAATTTGATTTTAAAGAGTGATGTATTCTTACATAGCCCACAAAGGTATATATATATATATATATATATATATATATATATATATATATATATATATATATATATTAATTACATTATTTGACACTTTATGGAAAAGTTGGCCAACTCCTGAAGAGAGTGAAGACACTGAGATCCAATCAAGGACTCTGGGTTCTGTGAGCACCGTTGGACTCTTGGAGTCTCAATCTCCATATGTGTGCAGTTGAGCTGGGTAGACTCTAAACCGAAGATTTTACAAGAAATAGAGAAGGAATCATATTTGAAGTGTTTGCATTGATGATACTCATACTTCCACATTTGGGTAAATGTTGAGAAATAATTACAAATCCGAGATGGAAACGGATCCCCATAAGGAAGACCAAGCTCCCCAGAGAAGGCAATCTATATTGCAATGCAGAGAAGAAGGCAAGAGAGTGAGGCCTTCTTGTTTGCTGGATGTGTAGCGTGCATTCATTAGTCGCATCTCCTGCCTCAGGGAGGGTTGTGACTCAGACTACAAATCTCTAATCTGCAACTAACTAGCAAAAGGCAGAAAAGAATGGCAACGTGTGTGCACGCTCATGCAACATCTGATTTGAACTTAGTCTTTTGTGAATTGATGTGATTTAGAGACACCTCCCAAATAAATGTACAGTACTCTGGGAAGAGACACATAAAATACCAGTGTTCATGCTGCTGATGCTGTGTGGCAGAAAAATTGTTGAGTTTTGGAAATGGAGAAATTGCATCTTTCAGAGTGCTTGTGTGCCAGAGTATGCCTTGGAAGCATGCTAGCTGACTGTCTTCAGTACATGCTAAGCATTCCTAATATGTTTCCCCATCTCCCTTGCTCTGCCACACTGACTGGAAAAGGTAGCCATGAAAATGTCTCCACTAGCAAAATGGGTTCACTTAACATTTGGAATGGAGCAAATCCCTTCCTATCCTTGTTGAGTTTCAGATATGCACTTTGATGGCCTTTTTTTCCTTGGAGGGAAATTCAGTCCTTTTCAATACTGAGTGATTGAAATATTAGCATAGATCTGCCAACAAACACTTTACAGGAAGACCATATATTTGGAATGCTTCCCTTCTGCACCTCCAAGTACGGAAGAGATTAAACATTTCATTCTTAGAAAACAGACATCTTTCTTTTGGGAGAAAGTAAATGAATAGGGAGGCCACTAAAGAGGCCAAATATTGTGATGATATTGTGTTCCCCAATATATTGTGCACCCTAATAAATTTATCTGGAGTCAGAGAACAGAACAGCCACTAGACAGTCATAGAGGCCAGAAAATGGTGGCACACACCTTTAATCCTAGCCTTCTAGAGGAAGAGATCCATCCAGATCTCTGTAAGTTCAAAGCCACACTGAAAACAGCCAGGCATGGTGACTCACGCCTTTAGTCCCAGGAAGTGATGGCAGAAAGCAGAAAGGTATATAAGGTGTGAGGACCAGGAACTAAAGCTGGTTAAGCTTTTAGGGTTTTGAGCAACAGTTCAGCTGAGATTCATTCTGGATGAGGACTCAGAGGCTTTCAGTCTGAGGAAACAGGATCAGCTGAGGGATTGGCAAGGTGAGGTGGCTGTAGCTTGTTCTGCTTCTCTGATCTTCCAGCATTCACCCCAATACTTGGCCCCAGGTTTGTTTTTATTAATAAGAACTTTTAAGATTCATGCTATAAAATATATACATCTTCTTTCCCAGTATACAGCTTAGAATAAAGGTCTATCCTGATTTTATTGGCATTTGGCACTTGTATGAAAAGTAACCAGGGTTTAATGTTCTAAACTAAATCAGTGTGCTGACTAAATATTTCCAAAGATACCTTTTACAGGTATCTTGGGAAAGACTGCACTGGGCAGTTTTAGATGTTAGCTTGACACACCTAGACTCTTAATGAGGAATTATCTAGACCAGGTTGGTCCATGGGCATGTTTATGGGGGATTGTCTAGATTGTTCATTGATATAGGAAGACTCAGTCCACTGCTGGTGACACCATTCCTTAGTCAGGGGATCCTGAACACCTAAGAAAAGAGAAGCCAAGCTGAGAGCAAGCCAGCAAGGATCCACTTGATTCTCTTTTGGCTCTTGACTGTGGGTGGGTTGAATGTGGTGTGACCTGCTGCTGGAAGTCCTACAGTGACATTCCTGGAACTTTAGACTGGCATTATATCCAAATAAACCCTTTCCTCCCCCTAATTCGCTTTTCACCAAGATATTTTATCTCAGCAACAGAATTGAAGACAACTATTAGTGAAAGCCCATCATTTGGATTTTTCTAAACAAATCTACATTGTTATTTTGCCACTGAGTCACACTGTGTCTGTCTGTGTGTGTGTGTGTGTGTGTGTGTGTGTGTGTGTGTGTGTATACACCAATGTAGGGAGTGTGTATGCATATGTGTGTGTAGGTCAAAGATCCATGTTGGATGTCTTCCTTTATCATTCTTTATCTTGTTCTTTTGAAACAGGGTCTCTCACTGAACTTGGAGCTCACTGATCCAGCTAAGCTGGCTGGTCAGTTAGTTCCCAGGATCCTCCTATCTCCACCCCACTTCCTGTGTTGGGATTACAGGCCTGGCCTTTTAAGATGAAGATCAAACTCAGATCCTCATCATTGCGTGGCAAACCACATTATAATCTGCACCATCACCTCACCCTCAACACTGTCTCTTAGAAGAAAAATCACATGTCATCATTCCCCAATCTTCCAAAATTTGAGAATTGATTCTGTTGAAAACAACAAAGTTCTTAATACAACTTCTCTTTCTTATCCAATCAACTTTTTTCAGTGAAGGAAATACCTAAGAGACTTTAAGAAAGAAAGGGAAAACTTCCCACACATCCCAGTCTTAATTATTTTCTTTTTGTATATGAGCATTTATATGTGTTATTTGTGTATATGTGTGCACATGTTTATACGTGTATACACGTATATGTGTATGTATATGTGGGAATGAATGAATGGAGAACATGTAGAGATCTCAGAGATAGAACCCAAGTAGGTCATAGGCTTGGGGACAAGCCACCTTCCCTGCTACCATCTCCATGGTCCCTGTTTCGAAGCATATGGCTCTTCTGAGGCAACTGCATCTTCTGTGGTGACCCGCAGGTCACCCTGACATTGCTTCAATGAGCCGCGCTCCCACAGCTCGTACTGCCCCGCAAACAGGTCTCAGAAAATACAAGAGCCAGGGACATGTCTTTGAAACTGCAGTGTGTGGAAAGTTGAGGGCTGTGGACCGAGCTCCACTTCACAGAATGAAGAACTCCATTCAAAGAGGCAGAGCTGGGGAAATACTTAGGAGTGTTCCTTTTATGCCTGACTCAGGGCACTTTGCTGGGTTGCGGGGCAGGTTTTCAAGTGATCACGTCTCACTGGGCAACTTTAGTGGTGGTCTCATCACAATAGTACCTATAAAGCAAAGAACTGAAAGAATGGTTTCATAATTTTGCTACTATAACTCTCTCTGAGGTGGGTTGATTGATTGATCCAGGAATTGCAATTCTTTCCTGTGTATGAAAAGCAAACCTTTTGCCCATGTGGTTATCTCAGGCTCTTTGAGGGGAAGATGTAATAGAAGTTTCACACAGTCAGAAACTGCATCTTACTATGTGAGTCCAGTCAGACCAGCGAATCAAGAAACACAGGTACCACATTTAGTGTCCGCTGTGAGTTCTAGGTTTTCTTTATAGATACATACATTGTGTATGTACAAAGGACAAGAACGTAGAAATGAAATCGTCTAGGAGAACAAAGGGCATAATGGAAGCAGGAAGGGTGGGAAAGGGGATGGGAGCAGGTACAGGGTTGAGAAGCTCAAATGTATATTATACACTTATATGAAAACCAGAACAGACCTGCATTGTGTAACCCATAATAATAAAAATTGTTAAAATTAAGTAGGCCCATGTAAAGTGTTTGCCTTGTAAGTATGTGTATCTGAGTTCAACCCCTAGAATCCATGCTTTAAAAAGAGTTAGGTGCTTATGGCCTCAGCACTGGGGAAGCCGAGACAAGAGTATTCCCATGACTCCTAGCCAGCCAACATAGCCTAAGAGGTGAGCTGCAGATCAATGAGAGAGCTCAAAAAACAGTGTGAATGGCTCCTGAGAAATGATTCCTGGTCTCGACATGCACACACATACACACACACACACACACACACACACACACACACACACATGTGATGTGCACACACATATATGTTATATGTGTATACACACACATATACACATATAAATGAAAATTTAGCAAAGACACTAGTCAACTCATGCTCAGTCAGCTTTCTTATATAGTATGGGTGTAGCTAGAGTTTTCCTGCCTTGTCCACAGTCAGGACAAATCTCTCTTACCCGCCAGTCCCACAGTTGCTCAGACCCAACCAAGTAAACGCACAGAAACTTATATTGTTTGCAAACTGTATGGCCGCGGCAGGCTTCTTGTTATCTAGTTCTTCTATTGTAAATTAATCCATTTCTATTAATCTATACTTTGTCACTTGTTTCGTGGCTTACCTATACCTTACATCTTCCTTGTCATGACGGTGGCTGGCAGCGTCTCCCTGCCCCAGCCTTCCACCTTCCAGAATTCTCTTCTCTCTTGTCCCGCCTATACTTCCTGCCTGGCCACTGGCCAAACAGCATTTTATTTATACAGAGCGATATCCACAGCAGTATGGGTCTAGAAGGGATGGTACCACCCACCATGGGATTGACCATCCTACATCTATTAACAGTCAAGACAATGCCCCACAGACATGCCCACTGGCTAGTCTGATCCAGGCAATCCTGAGGGAGACCTGCTCCCACTCCCCCCCTCCCCCAGGGTACTCTTAAGGAGGAAGAAGTGAGAACTATTTAGATAGAAATACAGAGGGAGAGAGACAGATAGAAACACAGGATAGCCTTGTGAGGGCCTGGATCAAAACCCACCAGCTCCTTCTGTCTCTTCTAAAGGGCTTTTAAAGGAATGTCAAAGGGTGGCACAAAAGAAGTCCCCCAGCATAGCCAAGTACAGAGCATCCCAAACACCTGGTAATGATGAACATGGTCCAGCCATCCCCTAATGCAGCCCTGCTGTGTAAAGCAATCTCAGATCTCACTAGGAAACCTTTATGGGATCCCACACAATCCCTCACCAAGATCAGGTAGCTCTAGGCCATGGCAAGCTGACAGCTGAAGCTCACTAGGAGAGAAGACATTTTACAATGTTAGATCAAGCTGTATTTACTGCTATATATGAACCTATTGAGATTAAGCTATATTTACTGCTATATATGAACCTATTGGAAAATAATTTTTTTTTGTCAATTTAAAAAACTAGTGGTAGTTCTGCATTTTTGATTCTTGTTGTTGATTGATTGTAGATTGTCCACTGTAAGTGAGGTTTATTATACGAGAAATTACTTGATATTGTGTAAAGAGGCAATATTCCTGCACCTCATGTAGAGCTTGAACACAAGTCCACCCCACGAGTGACACAGTTCCTATAATGTATTGATTTTTTTCAATCCCCCTTTTTGTTATGTATATTTCTGGTCTGTGTGTGTGTGTGTGTGTGTGTGTGTGTGTGTGTGTGTGTGTGTATGAATGTGAAGGTGTGCATATGTGGGTGGCCATGCGCACTGAGGCCAGAGATTGACCTCGGGTGTCTTCTTCAGTTCTTCTTAACCTTACTTTTTGAAATGATCTTTCACTGAACCTTGAGTTCACTAATTGGCTAGACTAGCTGACCAGTGAATTCCTGGTAAAGAGAAGTGAAGGTTCCTATCTATGCCTTCCCAGTGCCAGGAGTGTAGGCACATCTGGCTTTTGGTGTGGGTACCAGGGTTTGGAACTCAGATGCTCATGCTTGCTTGCAAGCACTTTGCTTCCTGAATCACCCTTCCCCAACCTTCTACATTTCTAGTTCTCACATTTGAAGGTAGGAGTTATCCTCATGTCTTGAAATAATGGTTGGCAAACAGGAATAAGCCAAGAGATGCCCCTGAAGTTCCTCTAATCCAAGCACCAAATCATTCCTGAAAAAAAATCAAAAGAAATCATCTCATTCTTGATGACATGAGACCACAGATGCCTGGCACACGCCAGGATGGAAGGGTTTCAAAGCACAATAGATGATTATAAATTGTAGCAGATGGCCTTTCCAAATGCAGTTCCTGGTTCCCACATAGTTTTCTTAGTGGTTTGGCCATTGGTCTGGCAAATATTTTATCTTTATCTCATTAAGAACATCAAGAGCATATTTTTCCATCCTTGTTAGGATCCTTACTATGTCTTCATAATCTTGCCTCAGGTTTGAATCATTTATCTGAATCTGTGCCACACAATTTATTCTTCAGAGACATTAATTATCTTCCCAACTGGTTGACTGCACTGTGTTAAAATGGATAAAGATGGAGACAAGAATATTTCATTCACAAAGGCAATAAAAATGTGCATTTGTTGGGAGGGGCTGCCTGTATCTGAGAGACATGTGAGATTATTCACTGAAGGTTATGGTAAATGACAAGAGAACTTGATTTGTTCTTATGACAAGATGGTGACAGAAATAGGTAGCAGCATTTATATAACAAAGGCATATATCTATACACACACATATATGTATATATACATAAACATATATATGTGTATACATATATAAATATACACACATACACATATATTGGTGGTGAAAGGCATCTAACTTATAGGACCTCATGCATTGTAGACAACCAACCAGTCTATCAACTGCGTATTCAGCCTCTAGGAGCAAGTTGCTTCAATTGCTGGGGTAAGCAGGAAGGCAGAAGTAAAATTTGATTCACCTTACTCATTATTTATTTATTTATTATTTGCATATATGTTTGTATGTGTATAGACACATGTTTTCACACATGCATGTGCACATGGAGGCCTGCAGTTGATGTCAGGTGTCTTTCTTGATCAGTCTCCACCATAGTTGAGGCAGGGTCTCTCACTGAGCTTGGAGCTCACTGTTTTGGATAGTCTGGCTAGCCAACTCATCCTAAGGATTCCTGGTCTCCTAATCCCAAATGCTAGGACTCCAGGTAGGGGCCATGACCCCCTGGCTTTCACTACTTAAAAAATAAATTTTTTTAACCTCTGTGTGTGTGTATGCATGTGCCTCTTGTGAACAGGTGCCCTACAAGGTCAGAAGAGGGCATTGGATCCCCTGAAGCTGAAGGTGCAGGCAGATGGGAACTGCCTAATGTGGGTGATGGGAACTGAACTCATGTCCCCGCAAGAACAGCAAATGCTCTTACGTGTTAAGCCATCTTTCCAGTCCCACCACTTGACATCTTTTTAACCTGGGCCCTGGGCCTCATATTTGTGTAATAAACACTTAACCCACCAAGTCTCAAGTGTTTCAATGTTAGGATCTCTCTCTGTAGTTCAAGGCTATCCACGGACTTGCCGTGTAGCCCAGGCTGATCATGAACCTAAGAACTTCCTGCTTCTGCTTTCTGAATGTCTTGATTTCATGCCTTTATTACTCTTCCTGGGATTAATCTTAACTGAAATCTAGGAGGTAGAACATGCCATTAGAATGATTTTATATGTCAGGGAAGTAAGGCACAAAGAAATTAAGAATTTGTAAAAGATACGGCAAGGCTCAAACTCAATTTGACTCAAGAGTGTGTTTGCTTCTCAAACTTAATGTGAATGGGGATTACCTGGAAGTCTATTTTCATTTTACTTATGGGCAGTGCTGCATGTATGTATGTGTGGCTGCATATGTGGGTACCCCCAAAGGCCATAAGAGGAGATTAGAAATTCAGGCAGTTGTTAGTTGCCCAGTTTGGGTGCTGGGAAATAAATTTAGGTCCTCTGTAGGGTGGCCCAGTGCCCTTAAGCACAGAGCCAGCTCTCCAGCCCCTACCTGGAGATCTTAATTTGAAGATCTTGATTTCAGTGGTTTGCTTTCTTTTATTTTGTTTTTAAAATACATGAAGCTGGGAAGGGGACATGTTGGGATTAATACAGGAATTTGGAAGAGGAAAATGGGAGGTTGGTTATTACCATATTTTATTGTGTACATGTTCAAAATTGTCAGGAATAAAGTTACAATAAATTGTAACTTTAAAAAAAAAAGTAGTGTTAATAGCTACAGAGATGCAGAAGAGAACATTTTCAGGTTACAAAACTGCTCCCCCAAAACGAATTTTTAAAATTTCTCGTTTCCTAAGTAGGTCAGTGCAACACATGTACTTAGTGATGAGTCACATCTAATTCTTAACGCACAATGCTCAGTGAAATGGAAAAGAAAGCCCAGCCCTCATCAAGACCGCCTCAGAGTCAGACTGCACCAAACATGCCATTGTGATGTTTGAGATTTCAACGTGTTGCCAGACACAAAATGAAGGATGATTTTAAAAATTAAGGAAGATAGGGTAGAGAGCAACCATGTCCACCTCTGGATTCCATGTACATGCACGCGCACGCACACACACACACACACACACACACACTTGCACATGCACCTGCACGAACCCACATAACATGTTTGTGTGCTGTGCACCTACAAGGAGAATCAGAGTTTCTGCAAGCCTCCATGTGATGCTGATGGTGGGGGCTGATGGTGAGTGGTCTATAATCTGAGGAGAGGGGATGCTAAAGGTAAGACACAGATGCATATTTACATACTGTAGCCCAGGTGCTCTCAGCCAACTCACAGCCTCTAGCCTGTACTGCCATCACCTGCTATTTCTGCTCCATTCCATTCCACCCACTCACGGGGTGCTTAGTAATTTATACACTTCAAACCACTTGTGCTGTTGAGCCACGTTGCTCTCCTGCACCGATGCTCTCTCACACACAGTTTCTTCTGCTTGAAAGAACTCATCCTTAAGATGCCATTGCTGTAAGTGGTTCTCTGACCTTGCCTATACAGTGCGACTTGCTTTTTCCTTTGCTTGGATGACACGCTTTGGGTGTTAGCACTGATCATTTTGAATTGTGTTTATCTTGTCTAAATTTCCACCTCATCCATCATAAAATATTCTATAGCTAGCATAATGAACTGTGTTTGGGGTGAGTGTATAGATAGATAGATAGATAGATAGATAGATAGATAGGTAGATAGATAGATAGACAGATAGACAGACAAACAGATAGACAGACAGACAGACAGATAGATAGATAGGTAGGTAGGTAGGTAGATAGATAGACAGACAGACAGATAGATAGATAGACAGATAGGTAGATAGATAGATAGATAGATAGATAGATAGATAGATAGATTGATAGATATAGATGATATAGATATAGATGTAGATACAGACACAGACACATATACAGATACAGATACAGATACAGATACAGATACAGATACAGATACAGATACAGATACAGATATAGATATAGATATAGATATAGATATAGATATAGATATGCTTGCACATGCTTGTGGAGGCCAGAGGTCAATGTCAAGCATCTTTTTAAAAATAAACTTTCTATCATCATTTTAAAGACGATGTCTCTCATTGAACTCATCCTTGTTTGGCTATGATGACTGACCAACAAACCCAGGAATCCTCCTGTTTCCACCTCACCAGCTTTGGAATTATAACACACATGGCTCTTTAAGCAAGTGCTGGTGATCCAAACTCAGGTCCTCATGTTTGCATAGTAAGTACTTTAGTGATGGAGGTATTTCTCCCCTACGCCCCACAAATGTCTTGATTCCATTTCCTGAATGCTACAATGATCTTTTGAATTGAAATTGGACATAATTGCCATGACTGACTTTTTTTCCTATTTTTCCTCTCTCAAGCCCCCTTTTGTTTAGCTTTTCCTAATGTACTGGTTGGTTTTATATCAATTTGACACAACCTAGAATCATCCGGCAAGAAGGCTCATCAATTTCGAAAATGCCTCCATAAGATCCCACTGTAAGGCATTTTCTTAATGACCAATGGAGGGAGGGCCCAGCCCTCTGTGGGTGATGCTGTCCCTGGGATGGTGGTCCTGGGTTCAATAAGAAAGCAGGCTGAGCAAGCGATATAAAACAAGCCAGTAAACAGCACCCCTTCATGGCCTCAGCATCAGCTCCTGTCTCCAGGATCTTGCCCTGTTTGAGTTCCTGTCCTGACTTCCTTCAGTGATGAATATCAATATGGAAGTGTAAGCCAAATAAACCCTTTCCTCTCCAACTTGCTTTCTGGTCATGGTGTTTCGTCACAGCAATAGAGCCCTAACTAAGAAGACTAACTTGCATGCTCCATCTCTGATCTTCAAAGTTCCTGAACATGTTGTGTCCCTTAAAATTGAGTAGCATTATTAACAGGATTCTGAAGCCACATAGCCTTTGATTCAAATTCTAACCAAACCATGCACCTTGGAGTGAGCTATTCGATCTCTTTGTAACCCTGTTTTTGATCTGTAAGAAAGTACTGGTAAGAACACCACCTGTGCTGCTTAGCTTTAATTGGCAACTTGACCCAATCTAGAATCACCAAGAGTCTCAACGAGGGACTAGATCAGGTTGGCCTGTTGGTGTGTCTGTGGGGAACAACGTTGTTTGTATTCACTGCGATGAGAAGAGCCCCCCTGAATGTGAATGTGGGCAACACTTTCTGGGTTTGGATCCTGAATTCTATAAGAGCAAAGAGAGGGAGTTGAGGGTGAAAGGAAGGAGAAGAGGGAGTGAGAGAGGGAGAGAGGGAGGGAAGAAGGTGAGAGAGAGAGAGACAGAGAGAGAGAGAGAGAGAGAGAGAACTGAGCAGTAAGCACACCTGCATCCATTCCCTCTCTGCCCTTGACTGTGTATGTGATGTGACTGGCTGCTTCACTCTCCTGCCTCTACTTCCCCACATTGATGGACTGTGATCTGGAACTGTAAGCCAAACAAATTTCTTTTCCTTTAAAAGTGATTTTTTTTGGGGGGGTGTTGGGTATTTTATCGCATAAACAGAAATGAAACTAGGCCTTTTTTTCTTTCTGGAACCATGGTCAGGATGAATTCAGTGTGTATTTAAAGTGCTTAGCCCAGATAGAGCAAGCATTGTAATAATTCTGGCAGTCATTTATGTTGCTTAATGCCGTCTCCTACACACTGGCTGTCTGCTAAGCCCCTCATGACCAGACCTGAGTCATTTCTTTAAGGCTAGGACCATGTCTTATGCCTTTTTATATTTCCTGTCTGTGCAGAGCCTGATATCGCATAGATTTTTCAATGAGCACTAGCAGAAAAGATCAATGAAACCACCGTTGTTCATTTAGGAATGAAGCCTTAAACACAAATTTACCATGTTCCTATAGAGCAAAAGGATGCTGTCCAGGTAAATTTCATGCAATCACCACATGCCACCCTCTAACCATCACATCACTCAGCATAGAAATCAGTGCTGCTCCTGGATATCCTTTTTATGCATATCCCAGATCATGCAACCCCACACCCTAGTGTTAACCCATTTCATACTTCTATCAATATGGTATGAGTCTGGGTCATTCACAAAGAATAGAGATGTCTTACATTACAAAGAATGTCTTACAATTCTAGAGGTTGGAGGACCAACATCAAGGGACTGTATCTAGCAGAGATGTTTTCCTAGACCCTACTATGGTGGAAGGCAGAGAGTAAGGTAGGGCGGGGGATGGATAAGGAGTGAGCTAAAATAATTCTTTTATAAGAAACCCACTCTCGTAATAACTAATCTCCCTCCATAATGACATTAAGTCCATCCATGAGGGCAGAGCTAGCAAAACCTAATGTTGTACGACATCTGGAGATAAGAGCAAATGCCTACTCATCCCAGGTAGGGAACTGATAACAGACCACAGAACAGACAGCACCATGGTGTGCAACTTGGTGAGCTAACGGATGTTATTAGGATTACAGGCATGTGGCTGAGGGGTTACTTACAGGAGCAGAAATGATGGGAGCATCATCGAAGACCCGCCCAAGCCTTGGTAACAACAGCTCAAGGAAGCTGGGAACCGGGGGCACACAGCACAGCCTCGCAGGCAGCCAATGGGTTACAGAGTGTCCTTTGCAGTTCGAACAGTTGATCTGAGGCTCCGCCAGGCAGTTGGACTTGTCTGTGTGTTCTTGCTTCCTCCAGGTGCTGGGGCTTGTCCGAGAGTGCCTCTCCACCGCCTTTATCGCTTATAGGCTCTTGAGAAGGGAGGGACCTAGTCAGTCTTGTCCGTTGAAGTGACTTATGGAGCTATTTGGAGTTATTTTGTTTCCTGCCTTAACAGCTTCCTTGCAGGATGGAGTGTTTCACACACACACACACACACACACACACACACACACACACACACACCCCTTAGAGTCGTGGTTCTCAACCTGCCTAATGCTGCGGCCCTTTGTCACAGTTCCTCCCATCATGCTGGGGTGGCCCTCAACCATAAAATTATTTTGCTGCTACTTCATAATGGCAATTTTGCTACTGTTACGCATCGTAATGTAGTGATCAGATATGCAGGATAGCTGATATGTGAACCCCAAGGGGGTCATGACCCCCAGGTTGAGAACCACTGCCTTAGACCATCCTGCCGTTTTGTCCCTTTGCATACGGTCCCAAAATATCCTGCGATTTCCCTCCTTGCATTTTACACCCTGTCCTAAGACACCCTCCAAGATGGAAGATTTTTATCTCTGCAGGAACTGCTGAGCAATAAACATTTAATTACTTCTTGGAGGCCCCACCTCTTAACACTTCAGAGTTATAGATTAAGTTTTCAGCATGTGAACTTTGTGGAGCAGAAGGAATTTACAGCATTGGTATCAGCAAATGCTCTCTAACTTCCAGAACATTTTAGTTTAAATAGTAGCTGGTCACAGCCTATTCTTTTGCTTTTGCTTTATTTGTTGCTTCCTGTGTGTGTGTGTGTGTGTATGTATGTGCATGTTTCGCCTGTGCTTGGGCACACATGTGTTCCGATGCGCATACACATGGGGACACACAGATGTGAAGGCTTAAGGTTAGTGTAGGAAATCATCTTCCATTACTCTTATTCAGTCACACCTTACTCAGGGAGGTAAGGTCCCTCAATCAAACCCAGAGCTAGATGATGTGGCTTGGCTTGCTAGCCAGCTTGCTCTGGAGTTCCCTTGTCTGCCTTCCTAGTCTGGAATTACAGAAGGCCACGATACTCTCCCCCAACGTTTATGTGGGTTCTGGGGATCTGAATTCTAGTCCTCACACTCAGGGAGGAAGTGCTTTAATCACCGAGCCCTCCCCTCCGCTCCCCAGAGTAACAGCTCCTGATTCTGAAAAGCTCAGTTGGCAAAGTGTTTGTCTCAGGGGCATAAAGATCAAGTTCAACTCCCAGAACCCAGTTTAAAAAACAACAACAACAACAACAACAACAACAACAAACAGTTGTGGTGGTATATCCTTATAATCATGGCAGTGGGGAGGTAGAGAGGAGGAGGATCCCTGGGGCTTACTGAAAGCCAACCTAGCCTACTTGAAGAGTTCCAGGGAAGTGAGAGACCCTGTTTCAAAAGAAGATGCTCAGCACCTGAGGAATGGCACTCGAGGTTGTCCTCTGGCATCCACGCACAAATGCACACATGCATGAACACCCGCTTGTATGTGTGGCCTCCACAAATACATGCATGCACTCACACAGACAAAACCAAAATGAATTGATCTCCCACTTCATTGGACCCCTGTATCTTAACTCTCATATTGCACCATATTGAATACTTTTAGGCTCCTGCAGGCTTTTTTCCTGTGGGAAGTCTACCACGGCCTATGGTACCCACCCAGATAGCAACAGTTTCATTTATGTTTACCTGGTCTGTTTTTTCTCTTGATATTTTTGTCTCCTTCCACAGGCAAGGTCCCCTCTAAACTAACTGCGCTTCTCAAGGCCCTACCTATGGCCTGAGTTGACTGTAAGAAATTAAGGCCATACAAAGTCTTCTATGGAAACCATCAGAGACTGCAAGGGAGTCAGTTCTCAGCTAAAGCATCCTGGACCATATTCCACAGAAGATTATGTTGTTAGTATTTCTGAAATCATGGGTGTTTATGGCAGACTGGGGGAAGGGGGACACAACTCTGTGTAGTCAGGTCTGAAGGAAAAATATGTAATGCTTAGCTTATTTATTATTTATTTTGTGGGATTTGTGGATGTGCAGATCATGCATGTATGTGTGTGCTGATTCATGTGTGTGTATCTCTATAGAGGCCAGAGGACAACTCACGTGTTGTTCCTCAAGAGGTTTCTATCCTTTTAATGACTTTTTCTTTCATTGGCCATGCCTCACCAAATAGGCAAGGCTGCCTGTCCAGGGAGCCCCAGGAATCTACCTGCCTGTCTCCACCTCTCCAGCAGTGGGATTATAAATATGTGGCATAATGCCTGGCTTTTTGTTGTGGGTTCTGGAGCTCAAACTTAGATCCTCATGCTCTTGGCTGACTGAGACATCTCTCCAGACATAGCTTATTTTTTTATTGTAAAGTTTGGTGACAGTGATGTTTCATATCAATGAACTGAATTCAATTACTTATGAACTGCTCTATCAAAAGGAAAGGCTTGTAGCCTGAACGAAAAGTCAGCTCATTGTCATTATCTGATGCTGCCCGAAGAACACGATAGGGTGGAGTGCAATAGCCGTATCCAGAGGCTTGGCTGTGAGCTTCTGCTGCCCATTAACAAAACTTCATGCCTGGCTAGCAGGCCTTGAACTCTGATCTGAGAAGTGAAGGTTGCTTTTCTTGGTCCTGCTCAATCATCAAGACACCATAATCATAATTAGACAATTGAGTTTAAAGTGAGTGTTTCAACACTGAGATTCCCTTTAACTCTTAACCCCCCACCACGTGAAACAGACAGGAGACGTGCCGTTCGTTTCCTGCCTGGATTGACACATAAAAGGCTTTGGAGAGAGATCACAGGGTGCTGTAATTTAACTCTGCCAATCTCCCCGCTATCTGCAAAACCACTGAAGGGATTCAGACACATGCAGCTGATTATCAGCACCTGGCGCTGGGTCGAGCAGGTGTCCATCCAGTCAGTAGACCCATCTGTTGACTGCGGCTCTTTTACATATGGACTATATAGACATGATCTAGTGACAAAGTTACCCTTCATGATCATGATGATTTGTCCAGATTGTCCACCTCCTTGGGACCGAGAGACACTGGGGAGATGTCATGTAAAGCATGTCTCTTGGATAACTGTGAGGCCGATTGCAAGGAGGATTAACTAAGGTGTGTGTATGTGGGGAGTCCTGGATGTGGGTGGTGTCATCCTGTAGGCCAGGGCCCCTGGTTGAAACAAAGGGGTAAAAAGAGTGATGCCCACTAGTACAGGGATTCTGTCTCCTTGTTTCTTGGCTACCATGACATGAGCTACTCTGTCCCAACATGCCTTCTCAGCCATGATGGACTGAATGCTCTAAAACCATAGTCCAGAATAAATCATTTTTCTACAAACTGTTTGTTTAAATCACATATTGTCTGTGACAGAACATTTAACTAATGTCAGTATAGTTTAAGCACCATTTACCTGGACTTAGTGTGTGTATTCATAAGCCACAGCACCTGTGTGGAGGTCAAAGGACAAATTGTGACAGTCCCTTCCTTCTCCTCTTACCCCAGGTGGGGTCCTGGGATCAATTATAGGTTGTCTAAATTAGTTACAAGTGCCTTTGCCCAGTGAACCATCTTTCTGGCCCTGAAGCATTATTCATTCTGCTTTACTTTATAAGTATATTGTATCCTGGCCTTGAAGCCCTGATGATAAAGAAATCAGGGCTGCAGAGACAGCTTAGTGCTTAAGAGCACATGCTGCTTTTGCAGGGAGTTTGGTTCCCCAAATCCACACTGAACAGCTCACAACCGCCTGGCCTATAACTCCAGATTCGGGAGATCTGACGCCCTCTTCTGGCCACTGAAGTCACTTGCACTGATGTGCCCAAGCAGGCACAGACACGTCCACATCCACAAAAGGAAATCTTTAAAAGTGATAAGTAAGGCACACATACTGGTAGTGAACTTCATAACTCTAATTACCCCATTTGCTCACCCAAGGACGGCTTATGCATGTAACAACGGGCTTGCTATCCCTCCTCTTGACTTTGCTCCAGTGGAGACAAATGAGACAAAATGGAAGAAAGATCAAAACCATGATCTGTCTGGAGGTAGAGGCAGGTGGATCTCTGTGAGTTCGAGGCCAGCCTGGTCTCCAAAGCGAGTTCCAGGAAAGGCGCAGAGCTACACAGAGAAACCCTGTCTCAAATAACCAAAAACAAAACAAAAACAAAAACAAAAAACAACAACAACAACAACAAAACAAAACATGATCTGTTTTAAGATTTTCCTGGTGGGATTTAGGGCAAGTTTCCAAATCCCGAAAGAGTCATGGACTTGCATATTTGCAAAGAATGCCTCTGCTTTCAATTTCTGATCTCTAAGTTTGTAATCATATTTAATAAGAACCAATATCCCACCAACATGCACATGTGCATTTCTGCACAATTAATAATATAAATATACCCGGGACAGAGAGCAGAAAAGGTATAGAGACCGTGAGGCTCTGTGGTCACAGTCCATGGCTATAAGAACATAGAGTGAGCTGGCAGCAAGCAGTGGGGTATCACATTGGAATCCCCAGAGAGTTGACAAAGAAGTATAAGAGTAAGGGAACAATAAATGTACGCCAGCCCTCTGCTTTAGAAAGTAAATAAAACCAGACTTTAAAATTCAGATATGAAAAAAGAGTCGGGCAATACAATACAGAAAATCTGTAGTCACACATGCATACAGGTATACACACACACACACACACACACACACACCTACACACACACACACACATAAATAAGTAAGTTCATTAAAATATAAGAAAATGATTGTTTCTACCCTGGAGATGAAGTTTTTGAGAAATTAAAAAACAAAGACAGTGCATAGAAAATGACCAAGTAATAATGTAGAAAAATTTCATAATGAAAGGACAGGTAAAAAAAAATCATTATGAAAGCTCAGAAATAAGGGGTTTAGAAGGAACTGGTTAAAAAGCATCCAGATAACAAATCAAGGGACTAAAGGATTAAAAAAAATAATGGCCTCAGTCTTAGAAATTGGAATGTTTGGTACCAAAAGACAGTGAGGTTACATCTTCATAAACAAGATAGAAAAAGATGTATCCAAGCAAGATTCAGTGTGCAAGCAAACGGGTGTGTGTGTGTGTGTGTGTGTCTGTGTGTCTGTGTGTGTGTGTGTGTACGTGCACGCATGTGCATGCACGCGTGTGTGCCACAGTGCATATGTGGAGACCAGAGGACAACCTCAGCCTCCAGGCCTTGCCCTCCAAGGGAGGGAGGAGTCACTTTGTATTGTTTTCTGCTCCACACTCCAGGCTCCCTGGCTCAGGAGCTTCCCAGGATTCCCTTGTCTCTGCCCATCTCCCCACAGGAGTGCCAGGATTATAGAAAGGGCTGCAGTCTTGGGCTTCTCTGAGTTCTGAGGACTCGAAGTCATGTCCTTGCCCTTGTGTGGCAAGTGGTTTATTCACTAAAACCACCTCCTCAGAGTCATTGCTGTGCTCGAGAGAGGCAAAATAGTCCAAAGAAGACATCCACAATTAAACCCGTAATGGCAGTGGTTGGCGTTGTTGGAGAGCAGATGGTGCCATAAAGTATATCTGCAGGAAACAAATGAAACCAACAGCTTACTGGAGTTATAAAGATGTGTAAAAGTATCTCAGATGCTTGCCAGTGTGCGGAGAAAGCCTTCTTCCCGGGGTCAGTGGAAATCAGGCCTAAAACAGACAAAGCAATTATTAAATACAGAGTGGGAGAAAGTATTACGAGAAAGAAGATAGCTCCGCTGTGGTCATCACAGCCATAGTTACGAACACGCTGAACATGGAGCTAAAAACACTTGTAAGTCACCAGAAATAATATGTAGGGAAGAGGAGTTAAACTTCTTGTCTATCAAAACAGAAAGCTTCTGTGTCTTGTTTTGAGGGATGTGTGTGTGTGTGTGTGTGTGTGTGTGTTGTGTGTGTGTGTGTGTATGCATATGTGAGTGTGTACCTGTGTGTGGTATGTCCACATGTATGTGAGTATGTGTATCTATGTGTGTGTGATACATGAACATGAGTATGGGTGAGTGTGCACTCCCACATATACATGGAGGCCAGAGGACAACATCCAGAGTTCTGATTTATTGCTCTCCATCTTACTTCCTTGAGATAGGGTCTTTCACTGGACCTGGAGCTAGGCTAGTGGCCAGCAAGCCCCAGTGGTCTTCCTGTCTATGTACCCCACAGCTCTGAAGCGATGGGCACACAACCCTGTGCCTGGGTTGTTCCATGGGCACTTGAAATCTGACTGCGGCCCTCACACTTACTCAGCCAGTGCTCCTACCCATGGAGCCATCTTCCAGCACATACATTATGTTTCAGAGTGAACTGACAGGTAATGGGATGAAGATCTCATGTGAGAAAGCAGTTGTATGAAAACAGTAAAAATGTTTGGAGAAAATGGAATGGATCAAACATTAGTGAAATACCTATTCGAAAGTATTTTATTCCACTGTGTTGGGTAGGAAACCCATTTTTTTTTTTTTTTTTTTTAGCATTCATCTTTTAGTTTTATATGGCTTTTAAACCAAGCTTCTTTTGTCAATTTAGAACATTAAAAGGAAAGCTTTAAAAGGGGTGGTTGATGTGTAAAGGGGTATAATGGAGTCAGTGGGACAATATCTACTCTTCCCTAGCACCAC
This sequence comes from Onychomys torridus, assembly GCF_903995425.1. Lineage (NCBI taxonomy): Eukaryota > Metazoa > Chordata > Mammalia > Rodentia > Cricetidae > Onychomys > Onychomys torridus. The sequence continues at coordinate 20,012,710 of NC_050464.1, read as the reverse complement.
AACGTGACTGTCATTGACAGCAATTAATTTCATATTTCAAAATATCTGATAGAAGGAATTTAAATATTCAGAGTACAAATAAATGTTGGAGGCAATGGAGAGGCTAATTACCCTGACCTAAATGTTGCATATTGTATGCTTGTATTAAAATAGCATGCTGAAGGGCTGGGAGGCGGCTCAGTGGATTAAGCATATGTGCAAACCTGAGGACCTGGGTTCAGAACTGCACTCACACAATCCCAAAATGCCTATCATGAGATGGGAGGTGGAGACAGGAGAATCCCTGGATGCTCATGGGTATGCAGCAGTGAGCAACAAGAGGTCTTGTCTGAAAGAAGGTAGTAGGTAAAGGTCAACTCCCGGGGCTCCCCCTCTAACCACATGTGCACATTGGCATGTGCACACTCACAATCACACACATGGAACCCACACAAACACACAGAGAAGATAAGAACACACCACACTTCAATTCTTGTGTCAATTAACAGTTAGTGGCTGGGGAGCCAGCTCAGCAGTTAAGAGTGCTTGCTGCTCTTGCAGAGGACCTGAGTTTGGCTCTCAGCACCCACATCAGTTGGTCTATCCTCATCGCCTGTAACTCCAGCTCAGGGGATGCAAAGCTATCAGTCTCTGTGTATGCTGCACTCACGTGCACCTACATAGACACACAAGCATACACGTAAGGAATGCGTTAAACATGAGCCCTAGCAAATAGTGTGCATATAAGTTTTATGACCTCATCCTTCTCCCCAGGGCTTGGCCAGAGCTATGAGATTCAATGAGAGTTCCATTGAAGCTCTCTCTCTCTCTCTCTCTCTCTCTCTCTCTCTCTCTCTCTCTCTCTCTTTATGATAAATGAACATGTTACTTTCTATTCCTGCTGCTGCAATAAAAAAAACAAACAAACAAGAAAACGTGGCTGAAGCGACTTAAGGAAGAAGGGGTCTAGAGTGGCTCACAGGTCCTCATTACAGTCCACCATGATAGGGATGGCACAGCTGCAGGAACTTAACAGGTTGTCCATTACGTCACGTCTGAAGTCAGGAAGCAGAGAGTGATGAATGCGTGCTTGCTGGTACTCAGCTTGTTTTTTCCACTTTATACAGCCCAGGATTCCACATGTAAGACAAGTAAGTCTTCCCAACTTAACACAATCAAAATAAGCCCCCACAGGTACGCCCAGGGGGCTTTCTCCCAGGCAATGCCAGCTGGATTCTGTCAGGTTGACAATTAATCCTGACCACCGGAGTAAATAGGTAGTTCACACTGGGTTTTTTATTTACTTATAATCATTATTAATTGCAAAAAGTTATGAGTTCCATAGTAACATTTTCATATATGTATGCAATATTCTTTGATCATATTCACCTTACCACTATCCTGTCTTGGCCTTTCCATCACTCATTTTCCTGTCCAAAACAGTCCCCTCCTAATTTCATAATTGTTTAAAAAATATCTAGATTTTACATATGAGAAGAAACGCATGATATTTGACTTTTTGGGTCCGGCATGTATCATGTGATGTGATGATCTCCAATTTCATCCATTCCCTGCAAGTGGCACAATCTAATTTGTCTTTATGGCTAAAAACACTCCATTGTGTATATGTTCTATATTTCCATCATCAATCCACTAGCATCTAAACTGCTTCCATAAATTGGTTACTACGAAGAGTGCCACAACAAATAGGAATGTGCAAATGTAATTTTTTTGAAAAATGTTTTGTTTGGGTTTGTAATTGTGTGTGTGTGTGTGTGTGTGTGTGTGTGTGTGTGTGTGTGTTCGAGCTACAGGTGGTTGTAACAGCCTGACATAGATGCTCGAAACCAAACTTAGGTCCTCTGCAAGAGCAGCAAGAACTCTTAATCACTCAGCCATCTCTTCAACCCACAAAGGGCAAACATCTTGGTGGTACACTGCCTTCGATGTCTTCAGGCATATACCCAAGGGTAATATAACTGGATCCTATAGTAGTTCTCCCGTTAGGTTTTTGAGGACCCTTCACACTAGTTTCCATAGTGACCACATCCATTTGCAGTCCCACCAACAGCGGAGTTTAGGAGACTCTGAACATAAGTAACAAATGCCCCTCTTGCCTACTCAATCCCATACATGTCTGGAGACTCTAGAGTTGGCATCTTCCCTTTCATTCTAGATGCTGGCTTGCACTGACCATCTGCACATAGCTCAGGGAGAGCAAACAGCTTGCAGAAGGTACACAACAAGTTCATTATGGTTTCCAGGCCCATCATAAAGCATCAGTTACCATGATGTGCTTTGTTATATTCCAAGCCAGTGGTTGGTCTAGTCATATGTACTTTAGGATTTTTTTTCCCTGCCAGAGGCCAAGCCTATGGAGAGGCCACTGTGAACCAGCTGTCTTCGGCTTCTATTGTTAATTCATTAAACTTCATGCTTTATCCTCCCTGGAAATTGCTGGCAAACAATAACACCGATGCTTGCTGCCGCTCTTGCTGACAATATCAATTATTTAGTTTTCTGCCAATTCCTGTTAGAGTTTCCCTAACTGGAAAATTTACACTGTGTTATTGAATTAAAAACAGTGGAAAGCTTTAGGGAATTTAAACCAATTAGCCAGAATTTGTAAGCCCCTTTGTTCACAATAATTTGTTTACATGACTAATTCAACCTTTTAATTATGGGGGACCCACACAGACCACAAAAGGTGCCCCTGCAGCCATTCTTTGCGGGGCACAACAATGCCAATGTGACAGGGCTCATTTTTCTTTTCTTAAAATTTTTAGTGTGTGTGTATACAATGTATATGACTGTGTGTATACAGTGAATATGTGTATACAGTGTATATGATAGATATTCATGTTTGTGTGCAGGTGTGTGTGCCCTGTACACAGAGGCCAGAGGAGAGCATCAGATACCCCACTCATTCACTTGAAGTGGAGTCTGTCATTGAATCTGGAGCTAGCCTGGTAGTGACCAAACCCTAGTGACTCTTCTGTCTCTGCCCACCAGAGCATCGGGGTCCAGACACATGCATGACTGCACCCAGCATTTACGTGGCTAGTGGTAATTTGAATTCAGACCTTCATATTTGGACAGCAAACTCCCTTATCCACTGAGCAATCCCTCTAGCTCCAACATTAGCACGTTAAAAACTACACTGCAGAGAAATCCAGGGCCTTCCTATGTTTCCTTCATGCCCATTTCTGGGCCATTCTCTCATCCACGTCAGCAAGAAGTATGTAAGCATCATCTCACCAATGCTCACGTTTTCACAGTTTGTGCAAGCTTCTCTTCCCATTTATTCCTTTTAGAGCTGTCTTTCAATATCATTTTTTTTTTTTACTTTTATTGAATTCTTTCTTTGACAATCTCACACATGTATAAAATACATTCTGATCACTGTGACCCTGTTTGGTCTGTCTGTCTCCCCTATTATTAATCCTACCAGTGTTAGGAGTGTATGGGGGGTGGTCTTCATTAACTCCAGTGGTATAGAATCGATAACCATGTTGATCACTGTGAGCACGATGATGTGGTTCCTTCTAACATGTGAAGCATAGTGGGCAAGAAATGGGTAAATATTTAAGTTGTGTTTCTTTGTAGTCTACTGATATTGGGTTACTGAAATGCAGCCCTCTCTATGTGTGCTTTATGTGTGTATATATACTATGGGTGCATGTATGGGGTGTGTATGTGGTATGTGCATAGGTGTGTATATGAACGTGTGAGTATAGATACAAATGTGGTGTGTGCATACATGTGTATGCATGTGCGTGGAGGCCAGAGGTCAACCTCAAATATCACTTTGTTAGTGCTGTTCCCCTTATTTTCTGAGACAGCATCTCTCTCTGGTACCTGGAGCTTGCCAAGTCCGCTACACTGGCTAGCCGCTGAGCTCATCGGATCCACCTGTCTGTGATCCACAGCACTAGGATTGCAGGCACGTGTCCCAATGCCTGGATTTTCGCGTGGTCTCTGGAAGATCCAGATCAGAACTTGAGACCTGCGCAGCAAACACTTCATGGAGCCGTGATCTCCTAGCCCTGAGGTCTCTATGGAAGAGAATGTGGACAAATAGGGTGTAAGAATGATTCTGAGCAATGGCATCCGTTCCTGTTACATTTGTCCATATTCTAATTGAGTGCTTTGGTTAATTCTGTGAGGGTTGCCACAGCAGCCTCCACACAGGGATCACAATGCATAGTCACAATCCGTGTCTGCACTGCAGGAATCTGTGCTATGAACTGACACCCACAAAGATATATAAAAGGTGGTGTGATGAGCAACCGACCCTGTGGTGACATTTCTAATGTCGTCTGATGGGCTAGATCTAATCTAATATTACCTCCAGGATGCAAATTACGTAGTGTTCCTTCAAGAAACCATAGGTTTTTAAACAAAAATCTCAGTGCCAAGTGTGCATTATTAACCAGGGTGGCTCCAGATAGCCCCTCAAATAATATAGGCTATTGCCATGGCTCTTAGTTGTACACTAGAACTAGATGGTAAGACCCCATTGCTGAAGCCACCACACATCATGACCCAAGATACAAAGAAACAAAGCTTCAACCAAGCTGGAAGCTGCCTCCCCGCTGGCTAGCATTCATAGTGCTGGAGTTGCTTTACAGTAGGCCTCCTAGGGGAAAAGCTATCAATGTTTTTCAGCTGTGAACCCTGCATGCTGCAGTACTGACCTGTCAGGCAAGATGCACCTCCTGGAGAAACAGTGACGTGACAATTTGGGAAGAGATGTAAAGTCTTTCAAAGCATAGAAGCACCAAGAGACCCTGTTTTTTTTTTGTTGTTGTTGTTGTTGTTTGTTTGTTGTTGTTGTTTTAAGATTTTATTTAAAGATGAGTTGTTTGTTTATGTGCATGGGTTGGGGGATGTGTAAGCCTGTGTAGAAAAGGCAAGAAGAGAATGTTGGGTTTCTTTTTCCATCACTCTGCATCTATTCCTTTGAGGCAGGGTCTCTCCTTGAACCTGAGGCTCCCATTTTCTCAGCTAGGCTGGAAGTTAGAAAGCCCCGGCAACCCTTATCTCTGATCCCTTTAGAGGTAGCATTCTGGATATGCACATGAGTTGTGGGATTTGAACTTTTATCCTCCCAATGGCACAAGGGCTCATAAGCATCATCTCTCCAGCTGCTGCACTGGGGCCTTTCTTCAACAGGGAGCCACTGAGGAACGACCCTGTAGCTTTGTCCCCTGGGCAGCCAGCCTTCTGTAGTGAGAGGCCATCCCTACCTCATACTTAGACCTTGAGTTCTGTGTCTTGTGGTGGCAGCAGCAATGGCCTCTCGTCATTCTGTAAAGTGGTGGAGTTGGCAGGCTCCGAAGGCCTTTAGTTAAAATTCAGGCAAGGTTCGCTTCTGTTCCCACTGCCTCCTGATCTCATCCAGCCCCGTGATTTTCATTTACGTCTCCCAGATTTGTGCTGCTCCACACATGATTGCTGGCACCTTAGCTAGCACAGACGGCCTGCTTCACAGACTCTGCTTGATGTAATTCTGCATCTTCCCTGGGAGGAAATGCAGTGTCAGGATCTTTCTTCACTTTAAAGAACAACAACCACAAAATGAACACAAATCGGTTTGGGGTGGGAGAGGAGAAGAAGAGCTGAAGACTCCTGCAGGGGCTGGGCAACACCAGGGCTAGATGTGGCTCCAAACTTGCTGGAATTGGATGCTGAAAAGAATTTGTTTCAGAAGCTTGAAAGATGGCTAAAAAGTACCCGCTGTTCTTGCAGAGGGTGAAGCAGAGTTCAGTTCCCAGCAGCCATGGCAGGCAGCTCACATCTACCTGTGACTACAGCTCCAGGGGGTTTGCTCCAACACAAATGAATTCCCCTCTCCCTCCCTCCTTCCCTTCCTCCCTACCTCCCTCCATCCATCCCTCCCTCCCTCCTGCCCTTCCTCTCTCCCTCTCTTTCACTCTGAGTAAATGCTGTCTTGCCTATCTCAGGCTGGCTTTGAACTACAAACCTCCTGCAACTGTCTCCCAAGTACTGGGATTGCAGGCACATGCCACTGTGCCTCCATAAGCTTAATAACGTTTTTAAGTGATTAGTAGTAGTCAGGGGTCTCTGGAGGAACTCAGCTACACACACACACACACACACACACACACACACACACACACACACACACACACAGTATCTGAGAAGCTAACAATGGCCATCTGCACCCTGGAGAGGCTAAGAACCCGGTAACTGCCCCAGTCTACAAGTCAGGGTACCTCAGCTGTCCCAGTGAGGCTGAAGACACGGATGGTCCCTAAAGAGTCACTGGAATTTAGTCAACGTAAACTGTCAAAGACGCCTGGGTCTAATGTCACAAGAGGATGACCACAGAAGAGACAGATGCAGCCAGGAGAAAGCGAAAGGCATTACAGCTTCTTTGGGCCTCTTCATGCCTTGGTCCTGTAAAAAGTGAAGACTTGAGAGGGACCCTATAGGAAAGCACTGTCCATTATTAGAGTGAGTCTCCCCCTCCTCAGTTTCTGAAATTAACTAAGTCCGCATTAGGATTTCCCTTCATTGCCAACTGGACTAGACTAATAATCACCCAGGAGATGGGCAAGGCACACCTCTTGCTGTATTTGTTGATGGTGTTACTAGAGAGGAAGACCCACCCCTAATGTGGATAGAACTACCTCATGGGCTGGAGGCCCTGATAGAATAAAACAACACAGGACTGCCACATTCCCCTGGTCGGTTATGTAATGAGTCCCCATATGGAACTCTCTGAGCCCAAATAAACCTGCTTGTCATAGTCAGTTTCAGTTGTCAATTTGAGTAAACCAAGAGTCACCCGGGAAGAGGGAACCTCAGCCGAAGAATTACCTCCATGAAACTGGCCTGTGGATATGCCTGGAGGCATCTTTCTTCACTGCTAATGGATGTGGAGGCCCTGGTTCACTGTGGACAGTGCCATCCCTAGGGTGGTGGGTCTGGGCAGTGTAAGAATGAGCCAGTAAAGAGTACTCCCACATAGTTTCTGCCCCAGGTCTCTGCCTTGACTTTCCTCATTGACAGACTACAACCTGTAAAATGAAGTAAACCCTTTCCTCCTCCACATCACTTTTATTACCGCAACAGAGAAGCAAAGCAGATCAACACTTCCTTAAGATGTTGCAATCAAGTATTCTACCACAACGGCATGAAAAGTAAGTAATACAGATAGTTACACAAATATACCTTTCAGGAGCTGAAGAGATGAGATGGCTCAGTGGTTAAGACCACTTTGATGGTCTTTTAGAAGACTTTTGATTAATTCCAAGTACCCATGTCAGACAGTGCCCAACCAACTGTAACCAGGGATCCCACTCCCTCTTCTGGATTCTGCAGGCACTTATAAACATATGGCACACACACACACACATACACACACACACACACATACACACACACACACACACACACATTTACTTTTTGGTATCCAAAAAGAAACATAAACATAGATTAATAACTCATTGTTTGAACATAACAACTGAACAATTGCTTTAGCAAAAAACTCTTTAACCTTTTTTCCCTCAAAGGATAAAACAAAATAATAATAAAAAAGTGGAGGCAACTGTATGCAGGCAAATACAAAATTATCCTTGAAAAGGGGGCTAATTATGTTTTCTGTACAAAGAAAAGACAGAAAGTTTAGATGTAGAAAAGCACATTTTTGACATATATACACACAAAAGAAAATGACATGCAGCTGGTTTTGATATAACTTGTACGCACTTGACAGTTTTATCAGCCCAAACAATTAAAAAGTCAGCAATTATTATTTTCCAAGCACTGAGTTGCAGGAGGAGGTGACTGCCGGGTTAAAGTGAAATCATCACTCTTTTAGACAAATAAGATGAATTATTTCCCTCAGAGGATTTCTTCATTTTTTTTTTACTCTTTCAAAGATACCTTTCACATCAGTATCCGTGTTCCTGGAACAAGCTCCCTGCCACAACCATTGCAAATTTAAATGCTCTATTGAAACGGTACTAGTTAAAGACATAAACACATGCATTCGCATTACTTGTGTGCAAACGTGAGAAAGAAGTGGTCCTGGTGACCTACCGGAATGTGTGAAGTCCTCTGGCAAGATCCTATGTGTGGATTCATGCCTCAGAATAGGTAGAATGAAAACACATGACAAATGGATTTTAATAGACTGGCTTACATGATGTGGGCTGGGTAGTCCAACAAAGGCATTCTGTACACAGGAGAGGGTGAGAAATCAGTAGCTGCTCAGTCCATGAGACTGGATGACTCAACTGTCCTGATTTGGTAAAGAAGGCCTGGAGAACTCCTGGAGAGGCAATGGACTTCATTCCACATTGGAAGGCTGACAAAAGGAGGTCTTGATGTCAGTGAAAGATGGTGGTAACAGTCGGAGCAGCAGCAGGGTAGATGCACTCTCCAGCAGGGAGTGAATGTAGGTAAGCCCAAAGCAAGAGCTTTCCCCTGGGACCTCCTTCCATGTGAGCTGCCACTCAAAGGTGCTAATCACACTGAGGGAAAGTGTTTCTCTTTGGGTAATCCTTCCAGGAAATGTCCTTAGAGAAGTGGACAGAGGTGTGTCTTACAGCTGACTCCAGATCAAATCAGGTTGACAACAACATCAACCAGCAAATGTAGCAATTGACTTGTGGACAGGAAAACATGATTTTGCTAATTGATATGAGGTTCTAGTTAGTCCAAGGCCAGATGGAGCAGTTGCTGTAGCTCTCCTGTGAGGGTGCTATATGCAATGATGGACCATAACATTGGAACAAATTGTTCACATCACTAGTCACGTAGAGATACGTCCCTTCCAGTAGCATCCTCCAAAACCCAAGAACCTCCAACTAACCCGCACATTCTGTCTGAAGACCTGGGTTCAGATCCTCAGCAGGCTCATAAAATAAAATAAAATAAACAAATAAATAAAAACCAGGCATAGTAGCTAAAGCCTGTGATCCTAGCCCTGAGTAAGCAGAAATGGGAAGATCTCTGGGTTCATAGGGTTTGCTGGCCACCAGTTTAGCCAATCAGTGACCTCCAGTTTCAATAAGAGATCCTATCTGGAAGAAAAAACAATGGTGAATGATCAAGAAACACCACACACACACACACACACACACACACACACACACACACACACACACTACCTTATACCCCACCTCAGCACATACAGCTACACAAACATGTCCATACACAAGTGGAGGAAAGAAGTCACATGTTTTGATGACAGGGAAGGAGATTTTCTTTTGGGTGATGTATCAATGAGTAAATGTATAGCTGGAGAAATGGTTCAGTGGTTAAGAGCCCTTGCTCTTGCAGAGGACCTGGGTTCAGTTTCTAGCACCCACATGGTGGCTCATAGCTGCCTTTAAGTCTATGTCTAGGAGATCCAACTCCCTCTTCTGGCCTCCTTGGGCATTGTACTTATGTGCAGGTGTACACATGTGCACATAGTTTGCAATAAAACGAGTCTTTCAAAAAGAACAAATGTTGTTTATTCAATTCAGGAAAAGAGTAGCAATATATTTTCTTTCCATTCTCTGTGTTTGTCTGTTTACCTGTGGAGGAAACTCATCCTGTCAAATGAGGAGAAAGGAGAAATATTAAAAAGAATCATACGGCACTCAATCTCTTCAGGCTGTCTGAAAGCATCCCTATTGATATAGTACATAGAAATGAATTCTGCCTGTTTACACTCTTTACTGCATTTCTCAAATTGAAAACACAAACTCCAAATGTGCCTGAGTTTCAAAAGGAGTCACCATTCAGTCGTTAGAGCTGACGTTTTTTTCAACCCCAAGATCACTGTTCAAAGCCCCAGAAGGTATTTATTAGTTTTTCTTTTTCACAAGGATGTGCTCTACAGTAAATGGGGGAAAGACTAAGTAGCTTTGTCTACATTCATCTATTTATATATTGTTTTTCCTGTTTTTAAAATGTTCATACATTTGAATTAAAATACAGTTACATCACTTACCCCTTCCCTTTTCTCCCTACGTTCCTACCAAGTCCCCTCCCATGTCCCCCCCTTCACAAATTGATAGCCTCTTTTTCATTTGTTATTATTGTTAAAAACATGCATGTGTGTTTATAAGCATGTACAAATACATAAACACAACACGCTGAGTCTGTCTTTGTTGGCTGTGTGTTTATAGTTTCAGAGATGACCACTTTGGATTGGATAATCAATCAGAGAGCTCATTCCTGGGAGAGGCTGATTCTCCTTCTCCCTGCAGTTGTTACTTGCCTGTAGTTCTTTGTCTAGGGATGTGACCCTATGAGATTCCCCCCCTCTGTGTGAGCATGTCTATTAATATTGCCATTGTTCTAATCTTGTTTATGCAGCCATTTCTAGGAGAGCCTGTTTCTCCGCAGACTTCCCGGTACTCTGGCTCTTGAGCTCTTTCTGTGAAATATAATGAGCCGCTGATGCAAGGGCTATGATGTAGATGTACACAGTGGGGCTGGGCTCCCCACAATCTGTTGATCTCTGTGTTGTGTCTAGTTGTGGTTTTCTGTCATTATCTCCCTTTGCTGTGGAGAGCAGCTCCTTTGATGAGCGACGACAGCCACACTTATCTGAGTATAATGATATGTTTAGAAATTGTGCTGGCCTAGCACAGTGGTAGTAGTGCATCGTTTTCTAAGACACATGACCTCAGTAAACCCAGGAAGCTGGCTAGATTTCTAGTACCAGGCATGATTTTAAGTTCAACTGGACAGCTGTTGGTCACCACCAAGAGTTGAGTGCCACACTTACAGCTTTATGGTGTCTTGCCATGTTGGTCATTATTGGTACTCACAGGTGTTGAACATGGGTAGAACTATGAATTGTTTCTCTCCTTTGGCAGATTGTGTAGTGTTTTCTGTACCATGGAAGCAAGACCTCAGGAAGGACGCTTTCTGATTAGATCCAGACCAAATCGTCAGCAATATATGCTTATCTTCAACCTCTGAGAGCAGCCAACGACAACAGCAATAGTCTACATTGTTTTAGGAGCCAGTTGGGCTACTCAGGCCAACTGTTTGAAAGGAAGTCCTTTGTGTCTGGTACTGGAAGGAGAAGGAGGGACTAGGGACAAATAGACCCAAGGTTGTCTGATAAAGCCTCAAGGAAACTTGTTTATTTAATTAAAATTTATACTATGTATATGTATGTGATATATATGTATATTATATATACCTATGTATGTATATGCATATGATGCATATGATGCATATATGTGTATATGTACATGTGTATACATATATATTTGTGTATGTCTATGTGTATATGATGAATATGTGACTGTGTATATGTATGTGATATATATGTATATGTGTATGTGTTTATATCTATATACATGTATATATATGTAAGGAAGCTATGCCACTTGGACTGACAGTGCTTCCTACAATGCTTTTTGTTTTACGTGTGTGTGTGTGTGTGTGTGTGTGTGTGTGTGTGTATTGAAAGTACGCCATTTGTAAGCAGGTGCTTGCAAAAGCCATAAGAGGACATCAGATCCCCTAGAGTTCGACTTACAGATGGTTACAAGCTGCCCAATTTGGGTGCTGAGAGCCAAACTCAGGTCTTCCACAAGTGCAGTGTCTTAGTTGGCTATCATCCAACACCAAGACTAAAATCAAATTGGGGAGGAAATGGTTTATTTCATCTTACAACTGGTTGACCATCATCCAGGGACTCAAGATAAGAACAATGGATGCAGAGGCCATGGAGGAATGATGCTCACTAGTGTACTCATGGCTTCCTCACCATGCTTTCCTGTAGCACCATGAGCTCACAGATAGCACCACCCACAGTGACTACAGCAACAGAAGACAGGAAGGAAGGGTCTACTGTGGCTCACAGTTTCAGGATACAGTCTATCCTAGTGGGGACGGCATGGCGGTGGGAGCATGAGGCAGCGGCCATATTATATCCATAGTCAGAGAGCAGAAAGATGGATGCTGGTTCTCAGTCCACTTTCTCCTTTTCGTTCAGCCCTGGAAGGACTCCAGCCCACAGGATGGTGCCAGCCACAACCCCAGTGAACCCTCCCTCCTTAGGTGTACCTCCCTGCAAGCACACTTAGAAACATATCCAACATATGCCTCTGATGTGACTCTAAATCCAGTCACTTGACAAGGAAGGCTAGCCATGTTGGGTGCAGTACAAGACCCATTGTGTTGCCTTAGTTTAAAAAAAGACACAGTTATGAATGGCAGCCATTGCAGAGCATAGTAAGCAGTCCTTGGCCCAGTTCTTGAAAACTAAGGAATCTGTAATCGCTTACTGATTGCACAATAGTAGTTATAAATTGTGTGACACCTACTGTGGTGGCTTGATACTTGCCATAAATGCTTGTGTGGACACACACATGCCTATGCACACTATGTTGACCCTGAGTTAGGCATTGCTGTCTTCACTTGTTAAATAGTGGAGAAAAATTATGTGAATGGCTGAAGTCATAGAGATGATAAATGGTTGTGTGAAGACTTAACTTCCAAAATGTGATATTGTCTTCACATCCCATAGCTCAACATATGTGACCTTAAGCACTGGTTCTCTTGATGAATTCTAGAAGTTTCATAAACAAGGTTAATCCCTATATAGCAATTTCCTCTAAACTGACACATTCTTTCTGGGAGAGAGGGAGGAGACAAAGGAGATTCAGGAAGTTCACAATACGTAAGTCTCAGGAAGTTCTTGAAACTAACAAGATTTACAAGGATCCTCCCCAGTGTTACAGAAGCAGTGAACAGCTACTGGGGGAGGAGATGCTGATCTGTTGAGATGCACAGAGGAGACTCTCTGACCTGTCAAGCTGCCTGGATGGTGCCAGATTTGCAGCTTTCATGAAGAGTCACATAAAGAGAGAAGGAAGAACAAGATTTGTCCTTAACCTGTGAAAATGAAATGACATGAAATATGTAAAACACCAGCACTACTAATGAAACATTTGTTCGATTTTATTTATTAACTGTATGTTCATGTGTATGCAGATGTTTATACCCATAAAGGCCAAAGGTCAATATCATGTGTTCCTTAGGGGCTGTCCACCCAGCTTTTTGAAACACTGTCTTTTGTCGGCCTGGGGTTCACAAATTCAGGTAGGCTGGCCAGAAAGCCCTGAGTATCCTCTTTTCTCTACCTCCTCAGCACAAGGATCACAAGCATATGTCACCATGCCTGTATTCATGTGGGTTCTGGGGATCAAACTCAGGTTCTCTTGCTGTGTAGCAGGCACTGAATCAGCTGAGTCATCTCCCCACTGGGAACACGCTTGACAAACAGTTAATAAGTGTAGGTTTCCTCTTTCACTATACAGGAAAGAAGTAACAATTAAATTTACAGAATGCAAAATAAATACATTTTGCTTTTGACTTGGTTTGGTGACATTTTGAAGAGCCAAAACATTTTCCAATTTACTGCATCTCAAGATTAGTGCTGGGCTATTTTGAAAGCACGTCTTCTTGCGAGTTTTCTTCAAAATGACCCAGAAAAGATGGACTCTATCCCATATGGAGAGACTCACTACAATTTCCTATCATTTTAAGAAGTAGAACACAACCTGAAAAGGCTTTATTTCAGCCAAAGAAGCATCACTCAATTGCTTCTTTTATTCTCATTTCTTTTGGAGTATTCTTACTCGATCTCTTGGTGGACAAAAGAGAATTAAAGACAATTATACTCTGTGTTTGAAATAAGCAAAGAATGCCCACCTGGGAGACCGGCACCCTGTAGAGGCACACCAAACTAATTATATGACTCTCCATGGTGAACAGTCCATAGCATGTGTGAGACTTTTCCTGGGGAGACTCAACACACACACACACACACACACACACACACACACACACACACACACACACACATATATACCAATCTAGCTAGGGAGCCCATGATAGACCAAACTAACGATAGCACCAAAGTCCAAGTTGTTGACCCAATGAATCTGTATTTGGGTTACTTATAGGAAGGAGTATTGGTGACTCAGTGGCAGCGGCACCCCTGGAAAAGCCTACCCTAACACAGATGACCACCCACTCTCAGAGGCTGCCACCTGGAGCTCTCTCTCTGTGTGGCTTGCAAGCAGCTCAGTGGGTCTGAGAATTTCTTGGCAGCTCAACTGGGCAGAGTCTCCTCCCCTTGTATAATCATTCATTCATTTGCTTGTTTATCTGTCCATCTATCTGTCTGTCTGTCTACCTACACACACACACACACACACACACACACACACACACACACACATATACACACACACATACATACATACATAAATACAAATATGTACATATGTATGCGTGTATATATTTTTATATACAAACATATACAAATACACACACACACACACACACACACACACACACACACACACACACACACATGTAATCTCAGCTTATATAACCCTGAGGAGGAGCCCTCGTGAATCTTGCAAGTTTCAGTTTTCCAGACTTGGGAAGTTTGTTTGTTTCCTGAGTCACATGAGCTTCTTCCTACTTCCTGTAGGAAATGTTTCAATTAGGAGGAAGTTGCTGAATACCCACCCACCCTATTTTTAAAGGCAGAAATCATTCCATAATATGAAGACCAAACCAAGGCAGAGATACTGCATTCCACAAAGCATTTCTTCACTGTATATTCAGTGTAAGCAAAAGGAAGACCCTATGTCACATTTTTTTTTTTTAATGAAATAAGCTGGAAACTTTTGGTGTGTGTATTTAATTAAAATTTTTACTTACTATTATTCTCCCTCTTTTGTGTGTGTGTTGGGGGGGTATGCACACACCATAGTCAGAGGACAACTTGCAAGAGTCTTTCTTCCATCTTGATTTCGAGGCAGGATCTCTCACACCATTTATGCCTTTCTGTGTACTCCATCCTAACTGGCCCACAAACTTCTGCTTGCTTCTCCTGAGTCTGCCTCTGGGTGGTCTCATCACAGAAGTAATGGGATTACAGATGTGTATCACCACGTTCAGTTTTTCATGTGGGCACTTGGGTTCAAACTCAGGTCACCAGGCTTTTACCTTCTGAGCCATCTCATCAGCCCTAAATTTATATATGTCTCTCTATATATAATAACCAAATGAAAACACAAAAGTCACAGGAAGTAGGTATCTTATGAAGCAACTCACCATTTCTTAGAAGTCTGTAGAAGGGTGATGAAAACGCACTTATTATTTTCACTATCTATCAGAGTGTTGAAAGATAGTTTGATCACAGGACTAAAGGAAGCTTTCTCTGAAGCCTTATGTAAGTTTAGCTATTTGCAAGGTTTTATCCTTCATAGATATTCACTTCTAGGCTTCTCTTTTTGTGGGGCTTAAGTGCAGGCCCTGTGTGTGCTGCAAGGGGCAAGTTTTTATGTGTAAAATGGGAACAAGCCTTTTTGCTTTCAAAATAATCAATGTTCTTCTTTGTATAACCCAAGATATATTTGAAGTTTTCCACTGAATGAAATTACAAAGTGGGATGCCTTTCAATTGTCTAGTCATTTTTTTTCCTGAAATTTGCCTTCAGAATGTAGAAGAGAGGTTTACAAGATTCAAGAAATAAGCAATTTACAAGTCTTAGGAAGCTCCCAAAAGAAACAAGATTCTCAAGACCCATCCCCAGTAAACTCACTGGTTCACCAAGATGGACTTTTGTAGAATTGGCACTTTGATCTGTCAATAACTCCCTATTTGAAGAGTAGACAGTTGTTCACATCCTAGGAACAGTCTAACCAAATACTTCCTCATAAACATTTAAAAGCCATTGTCCCATTGTCACAGAAAAAACACAATTATGAATCTGCCTGATGATTTGCAATCAATAGTAGGAGATTGATGAATTATAGTTATTAGCAAGCATAGAATGCATATGCTATACCATTTTGTATTGCTGTTATAACATATTATCACAAATTAGGGGCAGAAAACAACATGAAATCAGTGACCCCATTACCCTTCCATTTGGAAG
The DNA here is from genome assembly GCF_903995425.1 of Onychomys torridus. NCBI lineage: Eukaryota > Metazoa > Chordata > Mammalia > Rodentia > Cricetidae > Onychomys > Onychomys torridus. The sequence goes on along the minus strand of NC_050464.1, from coordinate 19,996,785 downwards.
TAAGGGAAGTCAGGCCTGATAGTCCAGGCCTGGCTTCTCAGATACTTGGAATACTGTGGTAAGAGGACTGAAAACTAATGACCTGCCTGAACTAAAGAGTGAGTTCAAAGCGATCCCAAACAATTTAATGAGATCCTATCTCTAATAAAAAGAGAGCTGGGGAATGGTTGAGTGGTAGAGCACCTTCCTAGAATCCCTCAGTGTGGGGCTCTGGGTATGGTTCAGAATTAGATTATTTGCCAAAGCCCAGTGATGAGCTGAATGTGTGGTTCAGTGGTAGAGCTTTGTCTAGCACCCACCAAGGATGGAGTGAAGTGGCTCAGTTGTAGATCACTTGATTAGAATCCATCACAAAGGACTTAGGGCATGGTTCAGTGCTAGAGAGCTGGCCTAGATTGTCTAGTGAGGGTCTGGGAGTCATTGATCAATGGTATAGTGAAGGAAAGTAGGAAGAAAGGAAATCAAGAAGGAAGGAAAGGGGAAAGGGAGGGGAGAGGGAGGAATGGAGCAGAGGGGGAAAGGAACAAAGGATGGCCAAGTTAAATGGGACAACAGTGCTTCACTTTTCTGGAAGCTACAGGAGAGTATAGAGAGCCTTAGCCAGTGTCAAGAAGCTGCCCACATTCCTTGGTGATGCCAAATCACCGTTTTCATCCCCTATTGTCTCTCTGATTCTTATAAGTCTTTGTGTGATGATGCTGAACCCATCAAGAATGTCTAGAATAATCTACCAATCTTAAGATCTCTAACTTAATGACATATTCAAAGCCCATTTGGCTAAGTAAGGCCAAGCATTTGTAAGTTAAGGGGAGGAGGATGAGGCTGTAGACATCTTTGGGAGACAACCACTGAGCTTATTGCATGTGCAAAGGCATTGTCTCAAGGTACGAAATCTAAAATCAACTTGACTTTCTCCATGGGCAGAGAAGAGTTTAACTATAAATGTTTGATGTGCTTTTTATTGCTGAATATTAAACCTTATGTATTTGGAGAACAGTTGTTAAAATCACCTCCTCTTTGGACTGAGAACCACTTGACTACAGGAAGTGGCACTAGCTGACATCATCTTGGTGCATCCAGGCCTGCCATGTACTAAGTGTCCACTAATTACTTCTTAATGAGGTGATATCACTCTTTCTGTGTGGGAGGAAGTGAAGATGGTCAGGGGAAATGGCTAGAAAGCTCACAAAGAAAATGAACCCACAATTTGTCTTCTGTAGCATAAATTGCTTCCTCCTTTTTGCAGCATTTTTGTTTGTTTGAGGTTTTTGGTGTTTGGTAATGAAATGTAGAGCATGTGATAAAGTGGTTATCTCTGCTAAGGGGGACAGAGTGAACACAGCCAGCATGTCCAACTTGGTAAGGCTCTATCTCAACATAAGTAGTAAGAGAGGGGTGAGGACAGGCTTGGTGGTAGAGCTTTCACCTAGAAAGGGCTGAGGGTAGAACCCCTGCCTAAGATTATCCAGGGAGTGGCAAGGGGCTTTGCTCAGTAGTAGCTCACTTGCCTATAATCTACTAGGAAGAGGCTGGGGATATGGCTCTGAAGTAAAGCCTTTGCCTAGCATCCTCCAGTTAGAGATGTCAATGTAACTCAGTTGAAGAGCACTTACTTGGAATTACCCAGACAGGAGCTAGAGGCAACGTCTCTGTGGTGGGACACTGGCCTGACATGCATAAGCAAGTGCTCTATAACTATAATCATGTAGCTCATGGTAGAACCCTGGACCCAGCGGGACTGAGGAGTGGCTCAGTTGTAGAGTAACTGCCTCATAGGTATAAGCTATGGTGGATACAATGCAAGGTGATCCCAGAGTATCTTATGGTACCAGAGAGTAGGAAAGGTCTAAAAACAAAACAAAAGGACTCAGCTATCTAAATAAATACAAGATAGATGGTGTAGTAATGACACAATACCTGAATTTGAAGGCACTCATGTGACCAGAGCTAGGGTTGAATTAAAAGCCAAAGTATGAAATATATATTCATGCATATATAATGATCTAAATTCACAACAAGACAAGCAATTCAATGAAAAGTAATTGGTAAGTCTTCACTGCAAAAATAGTATGTAACAAATGTAGAAGAAAATACAATGAAGATAGCAGAAAAATTACCATTAGAACCCATGTAATAATTACTGCAGGGGGACAAACTAGGGTGGGCAAAAGTTTAAGCAGAAATACGATATAAATGGATGCTCACAGCACTGCTCCAAAAAACTGAGAATGTATGGATTTAAAAAGAAATACACTGGCCCAAGGAGTTGGTTCAGCAAGTGACAATGCTTGCTGTGCAAAAATAAAGACCCGAATTTGTGTCTCCAGCACTCCTGTCCAAAGCCAGGCATGGCTGTACACATCCCTGCAAGGATAGTGCTGTAAGGGGTCAGAAGCAGGAGGATAGCTGCAAATTGCTGTGCGTCAGCCTAATTTCAGTTCCTGCAAAACCCCGAATAAGAAGAAAGAGAGCCGAGCAGTGTCCATTCATTTCTCTCTGCTTCCTGAATGTGAATGGGACATGACTAGCTGTCTCCACTCCCATCGCCATGCATTTCCCACCAAGATGGACAGAGTTCTAGTTTTCTTTCTGTTGTGTGATAAAAACTCTTTGACCACAAGCAACTGAGGGGAGGAAAGTGTTTGTTTCACCTTATTGACTGCAGTCCATCATTAGGGGAAGTAAGAGCAGAAACACGAGCATGAAAGAATACTGTTTGCTAACTTTTTCACAGGTTCATGCTTATCTAGGTTTCTTAGGTAGCTGAGTATCACATGGCCAGGGAATGATGCCATCCACTATTGGCTAGACCTTCTTAACATGACAACCCCTAGAGACATGCCTACAAGCCAATCTGATCTAGAGAATTCCTCAATGGAAGCTTTCTTCTCAGGCCATTCTAGACTGTTTCAAGTTGACAAAGATTACAAAGACAGATTGCACCTTCAAACTGTGAGCCAAAATAGCTCCATCCCCTTCCTTGGGTTGATTTTTTACCAGATATTTGCTCATAGGAATAAGAAAAATCACTAATATGCTTTCTTCCTGCCCCCTCCATACACCCATACACCTAGATTTAACCAGTCCAATCAGGATCATGTGCAGAGTTTTCCACATCAGTAACTTTGCAGTCTTTGGAAAGGAGGAGGATATGAGCCAAATGCTGGATCTGAAAGAATCCCAGAGCCTTGCAAGTCAGACATCCTTATTTGCATGAGCCTTTAAAAAGCTCCAGCTAACCCTTTCAACTCTCCTTGATCAGCCAACCTAGCAACAGCATGATAGGGTCGATTAAAGTCTTGGAGTTTTGGATGATTCAGGATTTCTAACTTCAAAAGCACTTTTGATGAGGGCAGTGTTATGGGGAAGGGAGGTGGGCCCACAGGAAAGATGAGAGTTTCTGTAGACTGCCGCTCAAACCCAGGCTATTCAATCTGATTTTTGATTCAGCGACTTCACTTGTCACTGCTGCTGGCATCTAATTTGGGGACTCCAAGCAAGGACTCGTGGAAGTCTGGGTAAGAAAATAAAAGGCACTTCCATTTTATGGTGCTATAGAGCCCTTTGTTCCTTTTCCTAAGACAAATCTTGATGTGATGGTGGAGGAAAAGGGCAGAGGGCTAGCTGTTGAGTAGCTTAAAGGACAGAAATTCATTTTGTATGAGGTCTGGAGGCTGGAAGCTTAAGATGGCCATGTGAACAGTTAGTTTCATCAGAAGCTCCTCCACTCCTTGACATGTAGCTAGCTATGATGTTCCTGGTTCTACACATATTTTCTGAATGTGACTGTTTCCTAAGCGCACTTTGTACAAAGACAACAGCTACATTAGGTATAGCTTGCCTTAATGCCTCAATTTTTGTGTAGTAATTCCTTAAAGACTGCTAGGAAACTATTTCCTCTGAATTGAAACATTCCTTTCTGGAGGGAAGCTCATTAAGACTTGGAAAATAAATGAAATCTACAAAGCTTAGGAAGTGGATAAAACTCACAAGGCTCAGGAAGTTCCCCAAATTTACCAGATTCATATGACCCCACTTCAAGGCTGTATAATCAGTAACAATCAACTGGAAAAGAAGCAGCCCAGCTGTCTGCAGGTCCTGTAAAACATTCCAGTAATACAGATTTTTATGAGCTATTACTCATGCTGGGGTAGTTTTTTTTTTATAACATACTTGACTTTTCCATGTTTCTATAAGTGAGGGGTTCCTCACTCACACCATTGTTACTTTATTTTACGTGACCCCAATAAACACAGTGATTCACAAGTGTGTAGGAAGTGTTTCATTGGTGCCCTGTCTGAAGTAAGATGTTTGTTCCCATCTCCTCAAGAAAAGTCACAGAAGATCCTCCCTCCAAATGCAGTTGTATTTTTAAGTACTGGGTTTAGAACTTCAATATATAAATTTAAGGAATCCAATACAATTTGGCCCATCATATTTACACTTTCTACAAATAAACAAGTTTTTTGACTGTTTATTTTAAGTAAGACATGCAGGTTCACTGTATATTTATTAACTATCTCCAGGAATCAATTTACTCTGGGAAAGGCAATCAGTGCCAACAGCAAAACCCCAGATTCTAAACCATCAGAATTAAAAGACATGCTTGATATCATGGAGCCCAAAGTCCGTATATCCTACAAACCATTGCTTAGCTCAAGAGACTAGACTGAGATCTTTCTACTCAGGAGATTCAGACTTTATATCTAGCAACCATTGGAAAAGCCATGTGATAGTTAATCTTCATTGCCAACTTGGTCGACTTTAGAAATCAACTAGGAGACACAGTTCTAGGCTTGCTTTTGAGAACTGAGGATGGAAGATGCACCCTGGATGTGGGCAGGGCCATCCCATGGGCTGAGGTTCCAGCCTAAATCCATAGGAAGAGGTGAGCTAAGCACCAGCATCCATCTCTCTCTGCTTCCTGTCTGTGGATGCCACGTGACCAGCCACCTCATGCTCCTGTTGCCCGGCCTTCTCTATCACAATGGATTGGAACTGTAAATCATAAAAAACCCCTGCTCCCTTAAGTGTCTTCTAATTGGCTATTTAGTCACAGCAATGAGAGAGATAACTAATGGAAGCCATAGTGAGCTGGTAGCACCATAGGCACTTAGAAGCTGCTTTGCTTTAAAGTATTGACTTCTCCCTTGGGTCCACAGATAGCTGAGACCAGACCAGGAGACAAGTCTGACACTGTAACTAGCATGGCAGAAATGAAGACTCTTATAGAGCTTCTTGTGTCTCACAATCTATAAAATCACTGAAACAGTGGACACCAAGAAGCTGAACACCACCCCTGCGCGCTGTGCATCTCCCAGGAAATCATACCGGAGAAGGAAGAGCCAAAGCCTGCCCTCAGACAGAGGGGAAATTTATCTCTTAACCAGAAATTTTCTAAAACTCTAATGACTTATCAGATCCCCATGCAGGACAAGACCAGAGACCAGAAAATGATGAGTCAGTTGTAGGCAGGGCTGCACCTTGACCCAGGAACCTAGACCCAGGATGTTTCAGTGTGCATCTCCATGGCCATCTATTTATAGTATCACTTCAGGGTCCTGAAGATAGACTATGGAGGGTCCCTGGATCTCTTATTCCCTTTTATAGTATGGCAACCTTGAATAAACCTCCTTTTCTTGTTTTTTTTTGGGTTTTTTTTTTTGCTATTAATTTGGCTGATTTTATTGGTTTTTCTAGGACAGATGGCCAAATCTGGATTTTAGGGGTACAGGTTATGACCTCAAGCTTGGAAACAGCATGCTTGCTTCTACAGCCTTCATTTCCAGTCATTTGCTTTATCTCTGTCTGCATGTGTGTATGTAAATCACCCAGGGGGTGTCTGTCTAAAATCCATTGAGGCCTGATACATCTCCTTCCCTTTCAAAGTTGAAGGCATAGAGTTGAGTCACTAAGGCAGCTCGCCATCAACATTGTGTCTCCTTCAGGGCCCCTCAAAGATGACTGAAGCCCCCCACATTATCATAAATTTCAGTCACCTTAGATTGCAGGAACCCAGGCAGATCACCTCATGTTGAAAGGACACCCCAAGCAAGAACAGTCATCCTAGAAGAGAAAGCTTGCCAAATCAAGCCACAAGACTTCTTGGGGCCATGTTGTGGAACCAGAGCAGAGACAATGCCCAACCAGGCCACAACTTGACCAAGACTGCTTAAGCACGCATGCTTCTTGTCCCTGCCCAAATTCTTTGTCTTTTTGAAACCAAGCCTATGTCAATGCCCAAAAGTTGGACTCCATCACTGGCCCCCTTTCCTTGTTCCTCCTCCCAGTGTGCACGTTGATCAAATCTCATTTCTCTGCTTTGTATCATGATTCATCTCCTCAACTGGTGTGTTGAGGACAAGTGGCCAGATCCACTCTGTTGGGCAAAAGCTAGGTGTGCTGGCACATGCCTGTCATCCCAGCACTCAGAAGCAAGTGGCTAGAGGACCATTAGTTCAAATCCATTCTGCTCTACCTAGCGAGACTTTATCTAAACAAACAAACAAACAAACAAACATACAAACAGGGCTAAGAATGTGACTCAGTTAAAAGAGTGATTACCTAGCATGCACAAAGCCCTGGGTTCTACTTTATAGTTTATCTATTTTTCTATAGTACCTTGTTGGGTAAGATTATGATCCCATTTTATGGATAGAGGAATGTATTTCAGAATGTTTGTGCCAATTGCTGAAGGACACCCACAAGAAAAAGAATTCAAGCACAGTTCTGTCTGTATGGAAAGCCAGGATTCTTCCTTGGTCACCAGGGATCTGGGGACAAATACTCAATATATATGGAAGATGAATTTAATTGTAAACCAAGTGAAATCATTCCACCTACAAACAGGTCACTTTGTTTCTAGGTACACAGATAAAAGCTTCTTAGGAACGTTTTGGCTCACCGCTAATTAAATGATGTGGGTAACATTCAAAAAAATGAGCTTGTAATTTCCACTTTTTAAATTTTAATGAATAAATAACAACCATATTCTTTATTTAATCCAGCTCAAAAATGTTAATGAATGGCTCGCTTTCTAATTGCAAAACTGAGTGTTTAAGAGAGCCTGACACCTCATAAGCATTGAGCTGTGTGCTTTCCTGTGTTGGTTTTCTATAAACATAGGAATTGAGTAATTACCATCCCTGCTATTCATTAAAATTCAAAATTAGATAAACAATAAGCAGAAATGTGGGGTTTTTATTCATTACTATTCAGATCAAGTATTTTGTTTATAATTTCCCTTGCCTTTTATTTTGTGTGTGTGTATGATTTCTTTTGTGTACTGTCCTGTCCTATTGATTGTTTCATGTTTAACTTTCTTTAAAAAAAAATTCTGTAACCATGTGTATGTGTGTGTGTGAACATATGTGTAGTGCCTGGGGAGGTGAGAGGAGCGGTGTCAGATCCCCTAGAACTGGAATTACAGGCAGGTGTGAGCTGTCATGTGAGCGGTGGAAACCAAACTCAGATCCTTGGCAAGAGCAGCAAGCACTCCTGACCATTGAGGCATCTTTCCAAACCCTAGATTTATGCAGTGGGGAAGGGAGTGTCAGAGAAAAATAGAGGCTGAGGGTTGGGAGAATCCTGGTCCTGGTCTCAGATCACTCGCTTACAATGGGTCCATACCCATATCACTCACTAGCATTGGGATTTGATGTCTTTGAAAACAGCAACAAAAAGGTAATTGACAGCAGGTGCTGGCTGTTCATTCTCATCTTCCATAGACATCTAGGTGTAACTGTGTGCCAGCTGCTGTCCTAAGTGGTAAGCTTCTTCCTAATGGTAAATAAGAAATGGGAAAAGCTGTTTGTGGTGGTGTGTGGCAGTTTCCTCCAAAACTAAACATTCTATCTAGTAGAGAAGCTCTCTAAGATGCAAGATATTCTGAAAGGGGAAGGGGGAGTGAAACAGTCCATCCTGTAGAGAAACTTGTTAAAACAATTCATAAGTTTCAGGAAGTCCCTGAAATTGATCAGGTATACTAAGCCCCAGGACTGATGAGAGATGCTCTCAACCAAGATGAACTATCCAGAAGAGGCTCAGACCAAAGGAGACACTGATCAAACTGTCTGTAAGTTGTGCAGCAGGTTCTGAGTCTTCAGATTTTGTGAGCCCTCATGCAAGCTGAGGTCGACTTCTGGTTATGCAACTGTCTTTGCGTCATTTCTGTTCCTGTAAGTAATTCCTCACCATTTTCCTATAAGTAACTTCAATAAAAACTTGCCAGTTCACCAAGCAGAAAATTAAAGGTAACTTTACTTTGGTCTGTGGCCAAGTCACCGTCTGCTGTGAGTAGATGTTTGCTTACATCTCTCACAACAGGTACGACATAACAGATGGCACAGGCCTCTTCTCATAGTGCTCAGGAACGAGATGCTGATGCATCATGAGTTCAAGACCAGTAGGATTCTGTCTCAAAAAATAAAAAATGACACCACAGTAACCTGTAGTTCCAATACTCAAGATGTAGGGGTGGGGAGCGGGGGGATGAATTCAAGATCATTCTGGAGTACATAGGAAGTGGAAGACAGCTTGTGTTAAATGTTTCCCCAAAACCCAACCAACTAGCAAACAAAAAAGTGAGACTGAGGAGAGCAGAGGAGAGAGAGAGACGGAGAGGGAGAGAGAGAATGAATGAGGGAGAAAATGAATAAGAGGGAGGGGAGAGACCCAGAGAAAGGGAGGTGAGAGTGAGACGCACAGACAGACAGACAATACAGAAATGAGAGAAAAGAGAAAGGTGGGCAGACCCACAATGACATACTTCCCTCTACCCAGGTGCCACTTCCCAATATCCTACTCAGTTACCAATCCATCATTGGGTCTATTGCTGAGACTGAAGCCGTATGATGTCTACACCTCTCTCTCCTGAGCCCCGCTGCAATGAGAATCAAGCCTTCAAAATAATTTTTGAGATATTTCAGATCCAAACCACTGCAGAGGTTGTTCAATAAATATTGTCTCTCTCTGTGTGTGTGTGTGTACATGCACATGCCTGTATATGTTTATAGAAGCCAGTGGTCAACTCCAGGTAATGCTCCTCAGTGCTAGACACCTTGTTTTGTTTGCTTCTTAAGTCTTCTACTGACCTGAAAATTACCAAGTACATTAGACTGATTTGCCAGTGGGCTCCAGGGAGCCCCCTCCCCCATCTCCACGCTTCCAGTGCTGACATGGGATTCCAAGCACATGCTGTCACACCTAAACTTCACATGGGTTCTAGGAACTGAACTCAGATCCTCCTGCTTTCCTGGCAAGCAACTGAGCGATCTCCCCAGACCCTCCTGCCACTTGGTAAGAATCCCTTCTTAGCTCTTACGGTGCATTAACTCCACTAGAGAGCTTTAAGTAATAATAAAAGCTTCCAGGAGGATCACACCAGGTCACTGTAATTAGCATCCCTGGGAATACACAATATTCACAGTATCACAGAAGCCTTGTGGGCCTCTGTACGGGGGCCCAACCTGAGTCTGGCTAGGATTAAGCAGTCTCTAGAGTGAAGGCCTGATACTGGGACCTTGAGGACTGTACACATGAGCGACAGCAACAGCTTGTAGCTGCTACAGTGACCTTTCTAGGCAAGCTAGCCACAGGTAGACGTGTTTGCAATTTCTGAGGGACTCTGAAATGTGGAAATGGGATTTTCGGTAATAAGGTCTCTAACACAACAGGCTGTGTCAGCAGGCAGTGTGGCCGCAGGCTGCTGGGGGAATCACAGGCAATCAGCTGCAGCAGGCTGGCGAGGCAGCTGCAGTCCACTTTGTAGCTGCTTAGGCGGGCTTTGTGTGGCTTAATGAGGCTTTCCTAGGCTCTTCTCAGCAGCCAGCTGGCAAAAGGCTGGGATTGGATAGAGGGGGCTGCTGAGGCCACCCTGTGAGCGCAGGCATGGATGCTCAGGACCCCTCTAATGTCCTCTGAGCGTGATGCAAAGAGACGAAAGGTAAAGTGCTTCCCACACAAGCACAAGGACCCGAGTTCAATTCTCAACACCCTTGTAAAAATTGCCATTTGTGGTGGTATATAATTGTAATCTCGGTGCTTGGGAGGTACAGAAAGAATTACCTCTCGGGTTCACTGACAAGCCAATCTAGCCTGTTTGCAAGTTCCAGGCCAGTGAGAGACTCCATTGGAAAAAAAAAAGAAAGTGGACGATTCACCTTCGATCACCTTCTGCCTCCACAAGCACACCCATGTCCACATAGGTGAATATGAACACACAACACAACAACAACATCAACAGAATGTTACCTCTTCTTAAAGCAATTGTACCCTGTTATGCTTGTCTTGTGGTGATGACTTATGGAAATTATGAATGGAATTCTGAATAGCTGATGAAGAGACAGCAGAGCCAAGACAGAGATGTCTTTCCCTGCATCTGTGTATCTCTCCTATGCTCCACTTTCAGTGAGCAGGTGGTAGGTGAATGGCTAATGTGGGGATTTAACAAGGCAACTCCACGTAGTTAAAAGGAGGTTTATTTGGGCGTAACTTACATCCAGTAAAGGTGTTGGTTACAGGATCTGGGAGAGGTGAGGTGCAGTCCAGTGGGGTTCTCTGGAGAACTCTTGACTCAGTTTGCCATCCAGCATCCAGGATCACCAGGAACCAAGGGAGGCTGGCACATCTCAATCTCCGGTCTTAAGGGCTCCTGTCCCAGCCATGCCCCAGGGGCAGGTCCTAGGTAGGTGTAGCAGTTATCGGCTGCCTCACTGGGGTGGTGGTTCAAGGTCAAAGCTGGAACAGCTACCCACTACAAATGGCACTAAGTATAAATGACACTGGGCATGGTGGCACACAGCTGCAACCGCAGTACTTGGGAGACTGAGGGGACAAGAGACTGTGACCTGGAGAATTCAAGCTGAATCTGGGCTACACAGTGAGTTCAAGGCCAGACTGCCATTCATAGCCAGACTCTCCCTCAAAACAAAATAAAACAAAATACCAATCAACTGGGACTGGAAAGATGGTCCAGGGTTAAGAATGCTTACAACTCTTGCAGAGAACCTGAATTTGGTTCCAAGTACCCAGGTCAGACAGCTCACAACTCCTTGTAACTCTAGCTCCAGAGGGTTCCAATCCCTATGGCCTCTGTGGGCACCTGTACTCAATGTGTCAGAGTAAACACACACACACACACACACACACACACACACACACACACACACACACACACCAGAGAGAGAGAGAGAGAAAGAAAGATTTTTAAAATAAAATCAAAGTCATTTTTAAATCAACCAAATGATTGAGTACATAAATAGTTGAAATCAAAGCTCCTAGGATATTTATGTACTCTATACCTAGAGGCCAAATAGAGGCAGATCTCGGAGTGATGGTGTAATCCAAGTTGACCTTGAATTCACTATTGTAGCACTGTCTATCCTCTAACTCATGATTCTCCTGCCTCCACTTCCCAGAAGATGGGATAATAGTTCTGTACCACCATAGCTTAGCTTCTGGATTAGTAGTTATTGAGAAGCAGAGGAGGCTTTCAGAGGAGGTGTCTAGTTGGAAGAAATAGATCACTGGTAGCATCCATGCTTTTGATTGATAGGATGGCTAGTCATGATTGCCACTGGGATCACCTAGGAGACAAACCTCTGAGTGTGTCTATAAGAGAGTTTCTAGATTGGATTAAGTGATACAGGAAGACTCAACCTAAATGTGGCTGTCTTCATTCTCCAGGCTGGGTCCCATACTGAATGAGGAGAGAGCAAGCTGAGCACCAGGGTTCATCTCTCTCTGCTTCCCGGCTGTGGATGTCATGTGACCAGATGCCCCAGGTTACTGCCTCCATGCCTTCCCCACCATGATGGACTGGTAGTCCACAAACTGTGAGCCACAATAAACCTTCTTTCTTTACATTGCTTTATTGGGTATTTGATCTCAGCAATGAACAAAGTATCTAAAACAAAGGGTATATTTTGACTCTGGCCCTTTCTCTTCCCCTCTTTACTTCCTGGCCACCATGACCTAGGCAGCCTTGTCTGTCTTATGCTCCCTGTCTCCACCATTACCTACAGCACTTTGGGACCCAAAGCTACTGGCCAACCATGATCCGAATCCTCTGAATCAGACCAAAAGCAAACCTTACTTCCTCTTAACTTGTATCTTGTCACCAGTGGAAGAAGGTTATGGAACACACAGGCTAAACCTCATGACTAGGAGAGGAGGAGGAGAGGTTGGAGGTCTGTATACACAGAGGTAAGAGAAGGGATATGTCTCAGGAACAGTAAACAAGATGTGGAAAATAGCAGCAATTCTCCAGGAAGAAAAAAAAAAAAAAAAGGCAGGTCATCTGGAAGCTGAAGCTGACTCCAGGGTCAGGTTAATGAGTTTGTGTAGACATTGGTAACTCCTCCCAGATGAACGGATGTGAACGCCTTCACCTCCCATTCTACAGGAATCACATCAATGCAAGTCATGGGCTCCAATCCCCCTATTGCTAACAAGCCCCAGGTGTGGGGGCTCCCTGCTCCTCTGTCTCGCGCCTCTGTGGCATGGGAAAAAATGTATGAATTTTAGGCATAAAGAAAGCACTTTGTTTGCGATGACACTAGACCTTCAAAAGCAAGTGTGAACATAAATTTGGAGATGAATAGCAGAGCGCCGGAAGCCTGCCTCTCTGCTTGACTTCAATAACTTATCCCAGCGAATCCCCAGCAGAAAGCATCTTACATACTTCAGTTCTTGAGAAGATGAGACGTGAATGCGGGGGGATTATAAGACAGAGGGGCTTTATTGCAACAGTGAACAAGCTGAAAATTACAAGGTAATGGAACACAGCGGGAGGCCCTCCTACCCGGCCATTAGCTAACTCCCACAATGATTGCTTCAGGATCAGCTCGGGTTATAGAAACGGCAGCAAGGTTTCCGCATTTGGCACCCTCGCCTGGGCTTAGCCCAGAGACAACACACCCGAAGGCAGGACTTAAAGCTGCCTTCCAGGATCTTCCACCTCGTGGGAAACTCTCCGCAATTACCTGATTAGAGGGTGCTTTATCCTACTAGAGGTGGTTTCTTTTGGGGCTCTCAAAGTATACTGTAGCTAAGGAGAAGCAGGGAGGTGTCGCGCATCTCTCTCTGCAGGCTGTGCAGACTTCGTGATGTCACTGCCCTGAGTGGTGAGCCTGAGCTGGGACCTGGATCAAGAGCATAATGATGCCACATCCTAGAAAGCTCTAGGCCTTTAGGAATGGGGGTAAAAGATCTTGGCCTCGTGGTGCATTTTGCAACACCAGGGCCCTCATCACTCCATGACGGCACCAGATACAAGGTATTCCAGTATTCCAGGCCAGGCGAACTGCAGACGCCTTTCTCTGACCTTTCCAATAGCCTCACCTGGCAAGCCAGTCTCTGTTCAAGTACACAGCTCATTGTTCAGGGATACGAACACCTGGATTATATGTTTCTACAAAACACTGCATTCTAAACGTTCGTCCTTTTTGGGGGGGCGGGGTATTTTTCGAGGCAGAGTTTCTTTGTGTGGCTTTGTTGCCTGTCCTGGATCTCGCTCTGTAGACCAGGCTGGCTTTGAACTCACAGATTTCTGCCTGGCTCTGCCTCCGAGTGCTGGGATTAAAGGCGTGCGCCACCGCCACCAGGCTAAACTTTGGCTCTTTAGGGATGTTTTGAGTGTGTGCAGGGGGAGAATGGATGTGTGTCGTGTGTGTGTGTGTGTGTGTGTGTGTGTGTGTGTGTGTGTACTGACACTATTCACAGAGCGATGTGAACCAAGGTCAACTCACCCCCAGACAGGGAACTGACAACAGAGCAAAGTAAATACACCCTCAAATCCAACTTGGTGAACTAGTTGAATTTTATTGTGATAACTTAGAGGACTATGGTTGAGGGGTTACTTACAGGAGCAGAAATGGCTTAAAAGCAGCAGAGAGCAGAGTCTCTCTCTCTGTCTCTCTGTCTCTCTCTCTGTCTCTCTCTCTCTCTCTCTCTCACACACACACACACACACACACACAAACAACCAGCTAAGAATGGGTGGCAGCTCATGAAATCCACAAATATGGAGCTCAATCCAGCCACTTACAGGAGGTTCAACAGGACAGATCAGGGTATCTTCTAAACAACTAAGATGGTCTGAGCCTCTTCCAGATCACGCTAGTGGACTGGGTCTCCTAGGAAACTCAGCTGGTCTGCATTCTAGATAACTTGGCTTCCTTCTCTCAACCTCAGGCTTGTCAGACAGAGTATGTCTCTCAACAGTCCTTACTGCTTTCCATAAGCTTGGGAAGGAGGAGTCTTGTGAATCTGGTCATTTTCAGAGACTTCCTGGGGTTTTAAGTTGTTTGCTTCATGAGTTTAATGAGTTTCCCAGCAGGGTGGAATGTTGCACCTTCCTTTAACACAGTGGTTCTCAGCCTTCTTAATGTTGCAACCCTTCACTACAGTTCCTCAGGTTGTGGTGACCCCTCGACCATAAAAGTATTTCATTGCTATTTCATAACTATAATTTTCCTACTGTTAGAATTGTAATGAAAATATCTGCTATATGCCCCCGAGGGGTCACAACCCACAGGTTGAAAACCATTGCTTTATAACATCCTATGTTTTAAAGGGCTTCCTTCCAAGATGGAATGTTTGATCTCAGAGGATATTGCAACTACACAAGATATTACATGAATGTGTGTGTGTGTGTGTGTGTGTGTGTGTGTGTGTGTGTGTGTGTATGTAGGTGCGTGTGCGTGTGTGTACATGATAGGAACTGGCCTACATGATCATGAAGGCTAAGAACTCTGACAATCCTCTTCCATCTACAAGCAGAAGAATAAGAGAGTGTCAGATTCCCTGGAGCTAGAGGGTACCACGAACTGAGATCATGTCCCCCGCAAAAGCAGTGAGCACCCTTAAGCCTGACCACCCTTCCGACACCCGGAATGGGTCTTCTTCACTTAGTGAAGAACTCTTCCACTTTGAAATACTACTCTCTCAGACACACTCAGGATAACTGTTTGACTACTGAATGTTCCTTAAGGCACATGCCCTGAATGTTTGGTCCCCAGATGCCATGCTATTTGGGGATGTCATCAAACCTTTAGAAGTCAGTCACTGGGGATATTATCTTGGAGGCATATAATCTGGTTTCTTCCTGTCTACCAAGAAGTGAAAAGTAACTTCCCTGACATGCTCCCGCCACACAATGGGAGCAGCTCTACCATGTCTTCCCAAGCACCACATCCCAAAGCCCCTGAAACCACAAGATAAAAAACAAATGCCTTTCTCTTAAGTTGTTTCTGTCTGGAATTTTATCACAAGGTGAAAAATTAACTTGTGCGCCCAGAAACAATATTTTAACAGCTATCTGGGTAATCCCAAGCCCACACTCATTTGACACCTAAACTAGCCATTATATTATACATTGTTGTGGAACATTATTTTAAGATGTGTTACATTTTCTTATGCTGTGGAACATTTGTTTTAATGCTGCAAAGATGTGTTGCATTCTTTTATGTTGCATTTGTTTAACTCTGTGAAGCTGAGTTACTTTGCCTGTTTAAAACACCTGATTGGACTAATAAAAAGCTGAATGGCCAATAGCAAGCCAAGAGAAAGGATAGGCAGGACTAGCAGGCAGAGAGAATAAATAGGAGAAAAAGAGGGATCAGGAAGCAAGAAAAAGATCAAGGAGTAAGAGAAGGAAGAGGACTCAAGGGGCCAGCCGCCTAGCGATCAGACATGGAATAAGAAGTAAAGAAAGGTATACAGAAATAGAGAAAGGTAAAAGCCCAGAGGTAAAAAGTAGATGGGATAATTTAAGTTAAGAAGAGCTACCTAAAAATAAGCCAAGCTAAGGCTGGACATTCTTAAGTAAGAATAAGACTCTGAGTATTTATGTGGGAGCTGGGTAGAGGGCCCCTCAAAGAGCCAAGGAGTAAAATCAACCAACTACAATGCACAATGCAATACTTGTTAATTATTCATGTTTAAACCAATTGTCCATCTTTCCTGGGCTGAGATAATTTAAGTAACAGCAGAGTTAGGATGTAGCATCTCAGGAGGGGCAGGTGCTGGACCACAGGCAAGAGCAGAATAATCAGAAAAAAAAAAAAACAACTCACAACTGTATTTTCTGAAACAACTGTGACTCCAAGGCGAGTCACGAAGAACACAGTAGACTTCCCTCAAAGACAGCGTGGTGGCTTAAATTAATTCTCAACTTGACCGGACTTAGAATTGCATAGGGAATAAGTTGCAGGCAGATCTGTATTTCCTTAGTTAGGTTAATGAAGGTAAGAAGACATACCTTAAAATTTGGGGAGCAGAGCCTATGGACTGGAGTCCTGGGCTGAATAAAAAGAATCTGGCTGAGCAGCAGCATTCACTTCTCTCTGCTTCCTGACTGTGGCTACCATGTGACCAGCCACCTCCTACATCTGCCACTGTGACTTCTCAGCCTTGACGGACTGCAACCCAGAACTGTGAGCCAGATAAACTCTTTCCTCCTTACGTTTGCTTCTGGTCAGGTATTTGGTCACAGAAAGCAGAAAGTAGCTGAGACAGTGGATGATGGTCAGATCCTTGGCAGTGTAGATCTCTACAAGTGCCTCCAGATTAAAGATGGAAACAGCACCCTTAACTGTGGCATTTCATGTCAATCAAAGCATGGTGGAACAGCTCACATTATGATAGTGGGGCATGTGGAGAATCTACTCTTCAGTTCTTGATGGGCCATAATGGCAGACAAGAAGCTTCATTTCTGGGGAATGGGTGGCCTAAGGTAACATGGGGATATTAGTGAAAAGGAGGCTGAGGGTGGGAGCCGCCCAGGCCTTTGGAATTTGCCCCACGTGAGCACCAGATATTGGTGAAATTATTAAGGCCACTCCACGTAGTTAAAAGGGAGGTTTATTTTGTGGCACAACTTACAAATGAAGGAATAGGTTGTAGGGTCTGGGAAAGGTATGGTGCAGTCCAGCGGTGTTCTCTGGAGACCTCTGCTTGGTCAACCTTCAGCATCCAGGGTCCAGACACCAAGAGATCCCTCTCCTTTGGATCCTGGGTCTTCAGCGTCCTCTCTCAGCCCTGCCTTGTAGGCGTGACCATTACCGAAGCCTCAATGGGGGTTGGAACTTCCAGGCCAAGGCTGGAATGGCTACCCACTACATGGGGACACCATGATGTGCCTTGAAGCAATGACCAGCTCAGGGTAGCACAGAATAGAAACCAAGCTCAGTTGGTAAGTGATTTCTAATGCACACTCGAGGACTTGAATTTGATCCCTAGAACCCACATAATAAAGGCCAAACTGTTTGGAAACCCAGTCCTGTGGAAGTAGAAATAGGCAGATCCCTGGAGAATGCTGACCAGCCAGTGTAGTCTATTTATCAAGCTCTAGATCAATGAGAGACTTTGTCAAAAACCAAGGTGGACAGCATCCAAAGCATAACAGCTGAGGTGACCCTGTGGCCTCCATACATGTATGTGCTATATGACATGCACATACATCTATATACCTACAAAAACATATGTATCTACACATATGCACACACATACATGAATGCATACACACACACACATATATGTATATGAGCAGGAATCTGGGAAGCAGGCCCATCAACTATGGTTCCTGTAGCAGCAGCTTGTCCTCTATGTCAAGAGAAGAAATGTTTATTTTCAGCTCCTAGTGGGACAAAGACACAGGTCGAGGACCTGTACAAGTGCACCAGCAGAGTCTAGAAGAACACAGGCTGGGCTCACTCACGTGTCTTGGAATGACTCCCAGGTGTATGCTAATAGGTAGCAGTTCCATCTAATGTTTACAAAGCTCTTACAAGCGAGGCTCAGCTGTCATCCTAGGCAGAAGGGAACTGTGTGGCTAATTATGTATGAAAGGACAAAGTGCTAAACCCAGAGCCATGGAAGTGTGAAGAAAGGGAGAGGAGGCGGGTGGCTCCGGGCTTAAGAGTGACATCTGAATGGGTCAAAGTTGAGGCTGGAGAGAGGGCTCAGTGGTTAAGAGGACATGCTGCTCTTTCAGAGGAGCTGAGTTCCACTCCTGGCACCCACATTGAGTAGCTCACAGCTACCTGTAACTCCAAGCTCTGGGGAATTTGATGCCCCCTTGTGTGGGTTCTATGAGCACCTTTACACTCATCACATAAATGCGCACATGTGCGCGTGCGCGCGTGTGCACACACACACACACACACACACACACACACACACATACACACAAATTAAAACAAATCTTTAGAACAGATCAAATTTGCTCTCTTTACCTTCGGGACTTCGTTGTCTGCCTGTATCTCCTTTGCATCTTTTTTTCCCCTGGGGGGGAAACCCGGCACAATTAGCTGATATTGCAAGGTTTACACTACAGTTCAGTTTAGTAATCGTGTTCTGGAAGGCTATTTTGCATTCAAAGAAAGAAAAGGCAGAGACTGTGGATATATCTCAGTGGGTAGAAAGTCTGCCTATCATGTACAAAGCCCCGGGTTCCACTCCTAGCAGCAAACAATCAGGTAGGTCATTATGATGCACAGCTGTGATTCAATTCTAGCACTCAAATGGTAGATACAGAAGAGCCAGAAGTTCAAGTCTATCCTTGGCTACATATGGGCTATTTCCTGTCCGTGTTCACTTCTTGCTTTTCCTGTGCTTCCTAGCTACCATGAAAAGAGTAGCATTTTACCACCATTTGCCTCTGTAGCACGAATCTTAAAAGTTCTTATTAATAAAAACAAACCTGGAGCCAGGTCCTGGGGTCAACGCTGGAAGATCAGAGAAGCAGAACAAGCCACAGTCACCTTACCTCGCCAATTCCTCAGCTGATGTTTCCTCAGTTGATCCTGTTTCCTCAGACTGGAAGGAAGCCTCTCAGTCCTCATTTAGAGTGAATCTCAGCTGAACAGTGCTGCTCAAAAGCCTAAAGGCTTAACCAGGCTCTAGTTCCTCATCCTCACACCTTAAATACCTTCCTGTTTCCTGCCATCATTTCCTGGGATTAAAGGCTCTTGTTACCATGCCTGGCTGTTTCCACTGTGGCTTTGAACTCACAGAGATCCAGATAGCTCTCTGCCTCTGGAATGCTAGGATTAAAGGCATGCGCTACCACTGCCTAACCTCTATGTTTAATATTATGGCTGTTTTATATCAACCACACTCCTCTGCAATTATGGTCCTGTACTGCCCAAAAGTCTAAAAAGCAATGTATCCAGGTCAACATGGGAACCTCAGAAATCCTGACAGCCCCTAATTCAAATCTCTCTATCCCTTCCCCCACCACCCCTGCTCTCAGATATTTGCCTCAGTCATAAAAGGTCTTAGTAGCACAAGTTGTATAAATTTCTTGAATAACATGTGGCATACAGCAGGTGCTTGAGAGTTTTATTGGCTACTTTTCAATTGTGATAAAATACCATAACCAAAACACAACTTAGAACAGTAAAAGATTTGTTTGCGCTTACAGTTTCAGGGCGACAGAGCCCATCAGGGCAGAGAAGGCACGGCAACAGCTAGAGAGATCATGGTGGCAGAATCAGGAAGCTAGCCAATCCCATATTCATCAGAACACAGGAAGCAAAGGTGGAGGACAGGAAGTAGAACCAGGCTATAAAATCTCAACCCTCTTCCCCCAAGGATGCACTTCCTTCAGAAAAGCAGCAGCCCAAACCTGGAACCAGGTTTTCAAATGCACGTGCCTGTGGGGATAAATTGCTCGCTTTGATCTCTCTCTGAGGTTCATGAGGCCTCTCCACTAGCTGAGGTGATATGGCTGTTGGTAGAGGGAGAATGATGTGGCCCCTGGTTGGTTGCCCATGCTGATACTCCAAGGGTTGATGCTTCCCTCCGGGAAACAATGTGGCCCCTGGTTGGTTGCCCAAGGTGATACTCCAGGGGTGGATGCTTCCCTCATGTGTGGACAGTGCATGAAGTTGAGGGAGGGAGGACATGGTGGCGGTGGTGTCTGGAAGTGGTTGGATATGGGGGTTGGGTGGATATGGTCAGAATGCATGGCGATGCACGTACAAGCTTCTCAAAGAATAGAGTATGGTTTTAAGAACTGAAATTCGGGGCTAAGGAGATGGCTCAGGCAGTGGAATGCTTACTGCATAGACAAGAAGACCTGACTTAAGGCCACTAAGAACCACATCCAACAGCCAGGGTGGTAGCATATGCTTAGTATCCTAGAGCCAGTGAGAGGAGGTGGAGACAGGAGGATCTCTGAGACTCATTGACCAGTCATTCTAGCCTACTGGGTAAGCTCCAGACCAGTGAGAAACACTGTCTAAAAATAGATGGAAGATGCCTGTGGAATGACTCCTGAGATTTACCTCTGGCTTCCATACACACATGTACACATATGAACTTGTACACACACACACACACACACACACACACACACACACACACACATACTTTTAAAAAAATGATGGGGCTAGAAAGATGACTCAATAGAGAATTTAAGTTCAGTTCTCAGCTCCCATGTCAGAACACTCACAGTCACCTGGAACTCTAGCTCCAGGGGACCCAGTGACCTCTTCTGGCCTCCATGAGCAATGCACTCTCATGCACATACACACAGATGCACACAGAAATAAATAAAAACAACAAATAAGACAACTGAAATTAATTATTAATCTTAATTATAGTAGTTATTTCATGGCTTTGTCATAAATTCAGAGCTGGCTACATGCCAGAATGTTCAACCATTAAGATTGGGGGAACAAAAGAACCTAGCCTTTACATTTTTTTAATAGATCAGGCTACATGATTATAATCATCATGAAGGCCTTTGTTTAGCTTGAAAAATCTGAGTCAACTGTTCATGTAAATCAGAGATGCTCAACGGAGACAAATATGTGAATATAACCTTTATTCTTAGATGTATTAATTGCTTGCCTGACTCACTAAATCCTAATTAAAACCATTCTGCCAGATGATTTTATTTTATCCTTTTCAACTTGTAATTAAAGCATTTACTGGCTGACTATTCCAAAGAAATGAAGAGATTCTGCCTGGTGTTTGTAGAAGATAATGAGACAGAGGGCTCTGAGGAAGCAACTTGGATGTTTGTGGTTTAACTGAATCAACTCCTTGTTGACTAGAGGTGATTCCACAGGATGTGTTGATGCTGCTTTGAGACATTTAAGTCAGACTTTGGGTGAGTTCAAGCCTTCTGTTCTTGCTCAGCCTGGTGGCCCAAGTTTA
The DNA here is from genome assembly GCF_903995425.1 of Onychomys torridus. NCBI lineage: Eukaryota > Metazoa > Chordata > Mammalia > Rodentia > Cricetidae > Onychomys > Onychomys torridus. The sequence continues at coordinate 19,975,617 of NC_050464.1, read as the reverse complement.
CAATCCCAGCCACTAACAGCTACTAGGGGAGCTGAAGCAGGAGGACTCAAAGCCAGACTGGGGCAACTTATTGAGACCTTGTCACAAAGTGAAATGTAAAAATGTAGTTCATTATCAGATTCCTTGTCTACAGTCCTCCAGTGAGGGGCTGGGTTATGGCTCAGTGGTAGAGCACCTGCCTAGAATCCCACAGTGAGGGGCTGGGGTGTGGCTCAGTGGTAGGGCACTTGCCTAGAATCCCCCAGTGAGGGGCTGGGGTGTGGCTCAGTGGTAGAGCACCTGCTTGGAATCCCCCAGTGAGGAGCAGGGGTGTGGCTCACTGGTAGGGCCCCTGCCTAGAATCCCCCAGTGAGGGGCTGGGGTGTGGCTCAGTGGTAGAGCACCTGCATAGAATCCCCCAGTGAGGGGCTGGGGGCGTGGCTAAAGTACTTGCCTAATGTGAAGACCCTCTTCGCCATTTCTTGTCCACCTTCATTTTTTTCTTTCCTCTACCCACCCTGTTCCCAAAAGTCTCACCATGTAGTGCAGCAGTCTAGCCACAAGCCTTTGATCTTCTTGCCTCATACTCCTGAGTGCTGGTATTTAAGCTATGTACTGTTACCACCAGACTCCCAGGAGTTCTGTGATCATCTTGGTATTCTGGGGAAAATAACCCTTGCCTTCCTGAGCCCTACCAAAATTATGAGGGGCTTTCACATGGACATCTTATTGATGTGGTTGAAGGGCCCACCTAAATCAAAGCTAGGCCCATGGCTGTGTACAGTACAGGTGAGCTTGAACCTGGGAAGAAAGTCTGAAAAGAGGTAGATATAATGTCATCCTCCTCCACATACCTGTGGGCTTATTCTATCAACCATTAATGTTAGGAAGCCAGACAAGTCCAGCAAAGTCTAGGACAAGGGCAGGGTACGTGTCAAAACTTGGCTATTCCAGGACCAATTTTACCCAGGAACAATTTGAAACTATGGCGTGAGTTTTAAATGTCGATTTAAATCATACAATTTAAATCATTTAAATCACCTGTGAGGTGATTGCTTGAGTAAAGGTAGCCCCCACCAAGCTTGATGACTTATATCTGACCCTCTGGGACCTCTCTGGTAGAAGGAGAGTCAAGTCCCGTGAGTTGTTCTCTGAGCTCCATGAGCTTGCTGTGTATTGCTAAGGGCCACCCCTGAATAAAAGTGAGTGCACACACACACACACACACACACACACACACAAAATAAATAAACGTGGTTAAAACAATAGCTAGTATCACAACCCAGCCATTCATCCAATTGCTAAGAATTATAACTATGTATAGAAAACCCATCTAAGGAGCCACAGGGGGCTGGCTCAGTGGGTAATGGCAAGTTGACCTGAGTTTAATTCCCAGGACCCACATGAAGGACAGATCTAGCTTCTGCAGGCTGTCCTCTGGCCTCCATACATACTGTCTCAAGGATTATGTGAGCGTGTACACACATACACAAAATAAATTTTAGAAAGTAAGAGAAAAAAGTTAAACAACAACAACAACAACAACAAAAAAGCCCTCATCTAAAGCATGAAATAACACTCACCTAAAATATAAAATAACAATTAAACACTGTTTGGTGCCATCACTTTTCATATCCCTCTCTACTTTCCCTAAAAACACACATGGCCTAAATATCTAACAATGAGTCAATTTCTGAATCACTTCTGATTATAAGCCGCAAAGATGGCTTATAATGTTCAATGTCAAAAAGAAGAGCTAAATACACCATGTCAAGTGAAATATTTAAGCAAAGTGTTTAATACATAATGACAAGTTCAAAAACAGAGTATGTGAAACTTGCCATATGCTGTAACTTAAAACAGTACAAAATATTTAAATATAAGTATTGCAGAATGGGATATCAGCTTATGTCGATGTAGTGGGTAAGGAGGAGGGTAACGCATTACAAGAAACAGTCTTACTTTTATAGTAGCTTGCATGTACTCTGTGTGTCTGTATTCATGTATGCAAGTATGTATTGTGCACATATCAACATGCATGTAGAATCCAGAAGACAATCAACCTTGCATGTTGTGCTAGCCAGTTTTATGTCCACTTGACACAAGCTACAGTTATCTGAGGGGAAGGAGCCTCAACTGAGAAAACGCTTCCAAAAGATAGGACTATAAGCAAACAAGCCTAGAGGGTCTTTTCTTAATTAATAATTTATGGGGGAGGGCCCAGCCCTCTGTGGGTTGTGCCATCTCTGAGCTGGTGGTCCTGGGTTCTATAAGAAAGCAGGCTGATAAGTCATGGGAAGTAAGTCAGTAAGAAAACTCCTTCATGGCCTCTGCCTCAGCTCCTGCCTCCAGGTTCCTGTTCTGTTTGAGTTCCTGTCCTGACTTCCTTCAGTGATGAACAGGGATATGGAAGTGTAAGCCAAATAAACCCTTTCCTCCCCGAGTTGTTTTTGGTCATGATGTTTCAACACAGCAACAGTAACCCTAACTAAGGCAAGTCTTATCCAATAGGTATTAGCAATCTTTTTATTTGAGTGTGTGTGTGTGTGTGTGTGGGTGGGTGGGTGGGGTATATACATATGTCTACAGGTACCCAAGGAGGACAGCCAGAAGACATCAGATTTCCTGGAGTTGTAGTTGTAGACACTTGTGAGCTTCCCAGTGTGGGTGCTGGGAGATGAACTTGAGTCTTCCCTAAGAACTGTACTGTACTTTAGATTCTGAGCCATCTTTCCAGACTACAGTTTTGTTATTTTTTCTTTTGTTTTGTTGAAAAACAAAACAGGATTTATTACTGGTCTATGTTAAGGAAGTAGGCTAGGCTGACTGGCCCATGAGCCCCAGGGATCCCCCTGCCCATAACTCACCAGTGCTGGGGTTAAAGTTGCATTTCCAAGTGGGTTTTAGGGATCTAACTAAAGCCTACCTGCTTGCACAGTAAGAACTCTGCTGACTTAGCCAGCTCTGCAGCTCCTTAATTTGTATCCTGGAACCTTTGAAAACATTTGAAACAATTTCATATTACCCATCCTGGCCTCCAACCTACCATGTAGCCAAGGATTGCCTTGAACTCATCTTGAGCTTCCTGCCTCCACCTTCCAAGAGCTGGGATCACAGGTATGAACAAAAGGCTCAGATTTTTGTAAGTAGTTTTTGAAACAGGATCATGTTATGTTGCCTAGGGATGGCCTTGAACTGCTGGAATGCTAATGATCCTCCTGTCTCATGTTTACATGTATTAGGACAAAAGCTGTTCATGGCCAGGCCTAGGTACACTAAGAAAAATAGAAAGCATAAATTGCTGTGGGATGTTCTGTATGCTGTGAATGTGTTGCTCTGATTGGTTCATAAATAAAATGCTGATTGGCCAGAAGCCAGGGAGGAAGTACAGGTGGGATAAACAGATGAGGAGAATTCTGGGAAGTGGAAGGCTAAGTTAGGAGATGCTAGCCCACCATCCAGGGAGCAGCATCTAATGGCACACAGGTAAAGCCATGGAAAACATGCAACATATAGATTAACACAAATGGGCTGAGTTTAAGTGTAAGAGCTAGTCAATAGTTAGCCTGAGCTAATGGCCAAGCAGTTTTAATTAATATAAGCCTCTGTGTGTTTATTTGGGTCTGAGTGGCTGTAGAATGGGTGGGACCCAGGAAAACTTTTAGCTACATTAAATTCTTGAAGATGTTTTGAAATAGAGAGTAAGTGCGTAAGCTACTATGGTGGGGCTTTGGTTTGGAGTGAGTTCCTGGGTTCTTACTTCTTTGTTATGAAATAAATTGTAGAAAAATGCACAAGTAAAGAAAAATCATATACACACAACAGCTCTCAGGAAGCACAGATGAGGGATTCAGGAGTCAGAACCTTGATTGATGTAATTCTGTGTGGTGTGGCTGAGCTCTAATTTCAAAACTAAACAAGATGACACTAAAGTTATTAATGAAAGTTATGAGCCATCATCTCTAATCCTTGGATTTTCTTGTGGGTTTTATTATCCAGGAAAATATTGAATGGAATTTCCATGAATGTAAGATAACTTATATTCTTTTAAGGATATAGTGTTCTAATTATTCTAGACTATATTGTTGTCAATGTTACTTTTTGTCTCCTGAGACAAGGTATATCATGTAGCCCAGGGTGGTCTCAAACTTGCCATATACTGAAGGATGATCTTGAATTACTGATCTTCCTGCTCCACCCTCCTGGAATTATAGGTGTGCACCACCATGCACAGTGTACTGTACCTAGTTTATTAATAAAATTTTATTATAGGTATGCATCTGTAGGGGGAAAAGTGCATAGAGGGCCTCATGCTATCTATGGTTTCAGAGTTCTTGGAACATATCTCTCAAGTTAGGGAGGGGTAGTGTTAACAGAAATGTAGAGACAAAAATAGGAGAGGTGAAGAAAGTCTACTGTGATATGGCAGGTTTGCCTCAGTGAGTATCTGCTGTTTTTGCACAGGACCAGAGTTCAGTTCTCAGCACCAAGCTCAGGCAGCACATTGCAATTAACTCCACTTCCAAGAGATCTGACTCCTTCTGGTCTCCAGGGGCAGCTCAGAGGTTCTGTCAGTGTCATCTGGCCTCTTCAGCTACCTACAATCACATGCACCCAACCATACAAACACACCCACATCCACCCTCACCCACTCAAACACCTACACCCACACACATGCACAGAGGAGGCAGGGAGGGAGAGAGAGGGAATTAAAAATAAAAACAAATCTTAAAAATGAAACTGCTGGATTTGAAAGTAACTAGAAAGGTCGTGTATTTTTCTTTAAGATTGATTTTGTTTTTAATTTTGTGTGTGCATGTGTGTGTGTGTGTGTGTGTGTGTGTGTGTGTGTGTGTGTGTTAGGGGTGGGGCACGGAAATGTGTGAATGAGTGCAGGTACCCAAAGAGGCCAGAAGGGCAGATGCTCTGGAGCTAGAGTTACAAGTGGTTGTGAGCCACCTGATATGGGTGCTGGGAACCTAACTCCATTCCTTTGCAAGAGCAGCAAATACTCTCCACATTGAGCAGCTCTCCAGCCCCTTGGGTATGAATTTTTCCCAAGCCTACTATCTGGTTCATTGAGGAAATATAGCAGCAAGCTTCTCTTTCTGTTTGCGAATCAGCACCGAGGGAGTCATTCTCTTGCCACACTATTCCCTGGCTCTGTCTTTTTCACTGCTGGCTGTTTGTGGAAGGCTGCCCTTCCTATCTTGGTATTTCCAGTTGATTAGACCAACACAATAAAAATAGGTTGAGCTCTGCTGTTTCTGACCTTTAATATAGCTTGTGTCTAAGCTTGAATCAAGACATTTCTCTGAGCTCTCAGGTCCCTAGAAGATTAAAAAATGACCCTGAAGGCTCAGGAGATGTGCAGTCTGCAAAACGCTTGCTCCACAGGTATGTGGACCTGAGTTTGGGTCCTCAGCATCCATGTAAAAGCTGGGCACAGCAGCTGATATCTGTAGCCTCCATGCTGGGGGGCAGCAGAGACAGGCACCTGCAGCTCTTGGCCAACCATCAATGAGCTCCAGTGAGAGACTCTGCCTGAAAAAACAATAAGGTAGAGAGCAACACCCAACCCTGGCCTCCACATGGACACACACACACACACACACACACACACACACACACACACACACACAACTGTTGGAGAAACTACTATTGTTATCCATATTTCAGATGATAATATTTTAAGCCTAGGCAGAATAGCCAATCTGTGTGCTCCAGTCTGATTTTTTTTTAAAAACTTGCACTGCTCCAGAAAGAAATAACTTTGGCGATACACAAAGCTGGGTATCAGGTTTTCCTTGATGGCTGTATGCCTCTGGATGGGATATTTAACCTTTCAGAGCTACTATTTTCTCATTAACAAAACAGGCCAAGAACAGCCTCCACCTCAATGGAATTTGATGCGACAAATTGAAAACTCACGTGAGGCACTTTCACCGTCAGATTCGTTTCTGCCAATGCGGCTCTTGTGACCGTCATTGTCACCATCATTACTGCCATCACTGTCACTTGCCATCATGTTGCATTGTCAACATCGCCCTCATTATTGTCACCACCATTACCGCCATCATCGTTCCAGGCAGACAGTGCTGCTGTCATCACCATCACCATCATCATCATTGTTCTCATATTATCGCCACAGTAATTGTCGCCGGCACCATTGCCATGAATATCACCACGAAGGCCATGGCCGTTGACGGAACCACTGTCATTTTTACCAGCGTCCTGGTCATCAGGACTCCGATAGGATTGTGCTGTTGCTGCTGTCACCATCACCGTTGTTGCCATCTTTACCAGCATCGTGGCTGTCAGCCATCAACACTGTCATTGTCTTTTTCAACATCACCACCAGTATCCTTATTGGTGTCATTGCTGTCCTCATAATCACCATCCTCATCATCTTTCCTCAACATTGTTATGATGTCATCTTTATTGTCATCGTTATAATCATCGAGGTTGTTGTTGGCATCACCATTGTCAGTCAGTCATCATCACCATCATCGTTACATTGTCAACATCAGCATCATCATGGTCATCAAAATAATCATCAGTAGCACTACTGTCATTATCATCTTTCTTGTTATCATGGCCATCAATCATCATCAGTGTTACTCATCATCATTATCCACTGCTATCATACTTATCATCATCACCATCATCATTGCCACCATCAGTGTCATTGCTGTTGTCATCATCATCATTACAGGACCTGGCAGTGACTCTTGTTGGGTGTCATCAGGACAAAAATGGTGCTGACAGCTGCTTCTAACCACAGAGCCAATTTTGTCAGCCTCCCTAAACCAGGAGACCTGTGATTCACAGTGAGTTCTCTTTTGAACCCATTGGAAATTGATAGCACAGACTAAATACATTCCTGGGATAGTCAATGTGAAGGCAGCTTTCTGCTCAAGTTGCAGTTGCTGTGGAAACAAGGGCTCCTTGGGGCCCAAGAAATGCTGGCAGGGACTTGGCTTCTTGGGATCTGGGAAATAATTCTGTGCTACTTAGATTTGCAGAAAGGTCCACATACTCATGATCATCTCTGCTTCATTGCTATTGATTGGAGTTGTCTTCTGGCTTATCTGTCTTCCCGGTCACTGCCAGTAGGATAGTGTAGATGTGGTGCTGACTTTGGGGTTCGATGAGTGTGTGTGTGTGTGTGTGTGTGTGTGTGTGTGTGTGTGTGTGTGTCCTCATGGGTCCAGGCATGGGCACATCCACACATACACTCTTACATACATGTTGAGGCAATCTGTTTATATCTAGAATCTTTCTCAGTTGCTCTCCATTTTTGAGACTTGATCTCTCACATAACATGGGGCTTTCCAATTCAGCTAGACTGGCTGACCAATAGGTCCCAGAATCTTCCTGTCTCTGACTCACCAGCATCAGGATTATATGTACATATTGCCACACCTTGCTTCTACATAGGTGCTGGGGAGTGAACTCAAGTCTCCCTGCTAGTACAGCAAGTATTTTATTGACTGAGCCATCTTCCTAGCCCCAGTATTGAGTTCATATTTCTTTGTATTTTTCCCTTTTTTTTTTTTTTTTTTTTTTTTTGAGACAGGATCTCTATGCTTACAGTGGCCTTACATTCACTGTGTAGCCAGGTATGGTGTTGACATTCTAATCCTCCCAAGAGCTGAGAGTATAAGAACAAGCTAGTAGACAGTTTCTAAGGTGCTGAGAATGAAACCCAGGGCTTCAATGTGTGCTGCTCAAATATTCGTCCCAGTTGAAGTTTTTGAAGTGTAGTGTCCATGCAGCCATGTCACACCAAGCTGCCAACAGCCACACCACCTGATAGTTATATTTGTATTTCTTTTCAGCTCCACGAGAGCAACCTCTCTTTTCCCACCCTTTTTAGTGAGTGCTGTATTCTTTTTTTTTTTTTTTTTTTTTTTGAGACAGGGTTTCTCTGTGTAGCTTTACACCTTTCCTGGATGTTGCTCTGTAGACCAGGCTGGCCTAGAACTCACAAAGATCTGCCTGCCTCTGCCTCCCGAGTGCTGGGATTACAGGCATGTGCCAACACCGTCCAGCGGGTGCTGTATTCTTAATCTAAAGAGAGTTACAATTTGCAAGGCTTTAACACTACAAGAGAATCTTAAGGTTCAATAGATAAGACTGTCCACCATAATGTATGTCTACTGTCTGGGTTGAGAGGACCTTTTGGATTATCCCTGGTGTTGCCACAGTTCCACCTTGGGTAGCTGTGTGAGTTTTTATCCACACATGCATGCTTGTATGAATATCAACTTCCTCATTTTCTTTAAAATTGTTTGGAGATATTAAAGAAGTTAAAAATAAACAAAGGAGGCTAGTGATCTGTCCATCATCCATTCCTTTGTCTAATTTATCCACCAGTCTGTCTGTCTGTCTATCTATCTATCTATCTATCTATCTATCTATCTATCTATCTAGCATTTAGCCATCTACAGTAAGGATTAAGTCCCAGACTTTAAGCTCTGAATATGTGTCATCTAATTTTACCATATCAATTTTCTATGGCAAGGACCATTATTATTCTCAAGTCTATATGATGAAATCTTACGTTATTTTTTAAAATCCAATATCTAAGAGGCTCCAGACATTGACACAAAAAACTAAATATATAATCATGGTCCCCTTTTGCAAATCTAAGAAATTCCATTTTTCTCAGTAAAAAGTGTAATTAGGAGATTAAATTGCTATTGGTAAGCACATATACCTGAAAAAGAGAGGAGCTGCTGCTGTATGCACTGTGCCTTCCTGTTCTTGCTAGTAAAGAATGTACTTTGAAGCTAGATAAGGTTGTTCAGCTCTGTATTCCCTACATTAAGAAAGCTGAGACAGAAAAGTCTGGAGTTCTGGGTCATCCTGTGCTACATTAGTCAGTTTGACACCAGCCTGGATTGTAGAGTTAGACCCAGTTTCAGAAAAATAAAAAGTAGGGATAAAGTGGAAGAAAAATAGAAAGAGAGGGAAGAAGAAGAGGAGGGGAATAAAGGAAAGAAGGGGGGAATAAATGAAGGAAGAGAAGGATGATGTTGTTAACAAAGAGAAAAAGGAGGAAGAAGAGCAGGAGGAGAAATGGGCATCTTCCACCCTACCCAAGTGCACCTCACTGAGGATCCACATGGGTCTCTACAGTCAGTTCCCAGCATCCGACAATGGACATTCCATAAAACATGTACTCATTCTCCTTATTGAACTAATGGATATTAAATTAAATATCAATATTAAATTCTGTGATGCACACTCTTGGGTGTAATAGCATGGGTAATTTGGAGGAATGAGTAAGAAGTTAGCCATGGATGGTTTGTTTTAAGAACACATTCACAGATTTATACATGTATAATTGCATATGGATTTCCTCTTCATGGAATTCATATCCCTACTTGGAAAATGATAGGGTGTGATGACCTGAGGCTGGGGGCTACTGCTTCTCTGCTCTACTCAGCATTCTGCTGTTCCCAGCTTCCAGGAGTATCATCTCTACACTAGGATCACAGATGGCCCATTTGAGATGTCTTTTTTGCTTGGGAAGGTTTTGGTTTGGTTCAGTCATGCAGGAGCTTTGAAAGTAACTTATGGCCTTCCTTCATTCCTCCCTCCTTCTCTTCCTTCCTTCTCTCTCCATTCCCCTGAGCTGAAGTTCAGTTCCCACCAGTGCTTAGTGTGATAGTTCATCCTCACTGCCAACATGACCAGATTTGGAATCACCTAGGAGACACATCTCTGAGCATGTCTGTGAGGGAGTTTAACTGAGATGGGATTTACTGAGGTGGGAAGACACATTTTGAATGTGGGTGTCATTAGCCTATAGTCTGGGATCACAGACTTAAAAAACAGTGGAAGAGCCAGCCAAGCATCAACAATCAGCTTTCTCTGCTTTGTGACCGGGGATGCAGTGCAACCACAGCAACAGAAACAAAGCTAGGACACACCTTATTCTTATTTGCTCCCTCACCATACTTCCCTCTCCTACTCCCTCCCCCAAATAAATAGGGGAAATGCCCCTAGTTTCTCAAAGAACACTTTCTATTCCCATATTGTTCATTTTCTACTTTCAGAAATCAGTATGGAAGCTCCTCGGGAAGCTGCTACATGTTTCAGCAGTTCCACTCTTGGGTACACGGTCAAAGAGTTCAAAATCAACATGTCACACAGATATCTGCACTTCCACGTTCATTATGTCAACATTTGCAATAGCCAGGAAATGGGAGTGGCTTCAACGTCCATCAACAGGTGACTAACTTTCAAATATGTAGACATGATGGCATTTTATTCTACCACGAAAAGAAATAAAATGAATCTCTTGGAATTGGAGGAGCTAGAGGTTCTTGTGTTTAGTGCTTGTGTTTGGTGAGATAGGTTGGCCATCTTTTAGACTCCGATACCCTGGGAACTGCAGTCAACCTAATTCCAGGAGACTGCTTTCTTTCCTGGCCCTCATACCACATCAGCTCCTGTTAGCTCCATTTGTGAAGTATTCCCATAGGTCTTCTTCTGCTCACTCACAATCATCTCATCAGGGTCACAGATAAGTACTCAGCTCATTAGGCACTGACCCCTTCCCAGAGCAATCACCATAAACCACCGTGAGCTCTCCTCAGTTCAATGGATGTGTAAACTATTTAAGACAAGATGCAATGAACAGGAAAAGATTTTCTGGTTTAGTTTAATTGCTTTTCAGGTGGCCTCTCATTTACCAAGCTCTGCTACAAGGGAAAGCCACAGCTACCCTAGTGAAACAAATACAAAAGGGTCCAATCCTTTGAGAGACATATGGCTAAGTTCCATGGGTCCCAGGAAACTGGTGCTTCCAGAGTGAGAAGAAGATCATCTCTATCTAGGGCAGTGGTACTCAACTTTCCTAATGTTGTGACCTTTAATACAGTTCCTTATATTGTGGTGACCTCAACCATAAAATTATTTTTGTTGCTACTCTTAACTGTAATTTTGCTACTGTTATGAATCATGATGGTAATACTTTTGAAGACCGAGGTTTGCCAAAGTGGTCATGCCCCACAGGTTGGGAACTGCTGATGTAGGAGATATTCTACTAAAGGTCTTTTCTCCCTTCCTGTACATGTACATAGTATTTTGAGACAAGGTTTTCCTGTGTTACTCAAAATGATCTATGACTTTCTGTTCTCCTGCCTGGCATCCCGAATTTTAGGATTTTAGGTGTATATCACCAACTCCAGCCATATATATAATTTGATATTGAATTATTTTATGTACAATGTATAGGTTGTACTGTCCACATATCTGTTGCTCTTTAAACAACAAATAATGATGGATAAACACAAATTAATTGTCTCCATAGTCAAGTCTCCAGTAGTATGTATGTTAAAACCATAACATGTGGTTTAGAAGTTGCAACAGTTGAGCTGGGAGTGCTGACATACACCTGCCATCCCAGCCATTTGGAAGATGATGCAGGAGGATTTCAAGTTTGAAACTAGACTGCATAAGGGGACTCTGTCTCAAGACAACAAAAACAATGCAGTTATATAGTAGAATGGATGGTACAAGATGGGCAGAGGATGGAAGACTGCTGAGGTCACAGCATGGTGTATATCACATGTGCCTTCCCAGTACTGAGATTGGAACTATGAATGTTACAGTTTTTTATTCCCACATGGATGCTCGAGATCTAACTCTCCTTCATGGACAGGGAAGATAGACAGGAGATCTCCAAGAGCTCTTGGGTCTACTAACCTAATGCATGTGATGGTGAATGACAAAAGACCCTCTGTCTCCAAGAAAGTGGAAGGCAAGAACCTATATCTATACCACTGTTGTCCTCTGACCTCTGCATGCATATACCCAAATTCACAGTTCACACACATGAACATGCACACACACACATATGCACACATACATACATCATTCCCTCTAACATACACACACACACACACACACAAAGAGGATGTGTGTGTGATGTCTCAAGTTTGCACTACATAATTGTTCAAATTGTATCCTGTTCAAAGGCCATGGACTAGTGATCAAGTTCTAAATCTGTGCTATGCAAGGAGCTGTAACCAGGACCGTGAAATACAGTGTAGTAATTTATATACCCATAGCAAGCACCTTCAATCTGCAAAGACCCTGGGTGTTCTATATATATGGTCCTGCTTTCTTTTCTCCCCCTTCCTTTTGGTCCCTGTTCTTTCAGTGAGCATGGGTCATAAAATCTACTGATTTTACTACATGCTGAGCCACTTGCTCTGCTGCACTGGGCTGTTTAGCCCTACTGGAGTGAGCTACAGCTGCTTCTAAGCAAACGAGAAGAGGAAGATTTCTTGTTACCTCTGGGGGCCTTAACAAGCATTGGTTCTGTATCTAAATGGAATCCCATTTAAATTGCCCTGAAATTGCATTGCTTGTCTCCATTAAATGGAATCCTATGGACTATAAATCTGACTCAGAAGGGCTCAGTGTAAATTTGACTAAGATGTTACCAAGAGTATACAAAAATGTAAAACATTTGTCTACGGAAAATCAATTATGGACCAACCCATCTCACAGAGGACTGAAGGGTTCTCATTTTCAAACTGTATGTGTGCATAGTCAAAATCATATACACATGTGCCATTGGGAGGTACAGTGACTGTAGTGTCACACTGTAGGAATTAGATGAATGTTAAAGCGTGCCATGTTGTCTAGTGATAGAAAGGTTTCACTAAAGAGGGAATACCCATCCTGAATGTGGAAAGTTCCATCCTGTGGTTTGGGACCCCCACCTGAACAAAAAGGTAAAGGTAAAGGTGCACTCTCTTCTAAATAAATTCCTGGAACTGTGGATGCAATGTGAGCAACTGTATCACATTCCTGTTACCATGCCTTCCCCACACTGATGGACTGTATTCCCCTAAACTGTGAGCCACAACAAAATCTCTCTTCCCTAACAATGACAAGAATTCCCACACATTTTTCTCAGTGGGTCCTTGTGGTCAATTGACCCATGATATCTGCAGGCAATTCACAGAGTTAGTAGAAGGAAGGAAGATGCTTTCTACTTTTCATGACTCTGATTCCATACCATCCAGGGTCATGGAAGAAGTCACAAAACTGGCTGGAAAAAAAAGCTCCTGGTGTCAAAGAAAATTTACCCTGCAAGAGCTTGATATGCTAAAGCAAGAAGCACATCTTTCAGGCAATGATTTCTGAAAGCTGAGGCAAGAGGTGATTGGCCAATGTTGAGAGAAACCTAACCATGAAACCAATGGATGAGAACAATCTCTCAGGTCTTACCCTTCAAAGAAAACTGCATGACTGTCTCTATAATATTGATGGCAAAGCCTGGGGCACATGGGAGAAGAAGATCAAGAGTGGGTTGTAGAATCCACAAAGGCAGTACTCGTAAAATTTCCCAATGTGATGTCCTTTAAAGAAGATAAGATATATATATATATATATATATATATATATATATATATATATATATATATATATATATATATATATATGGATGAAGTCATAGGCTGCTGTGCACAGTTGTTGAGGTTGTGTCCTGCTCATGGGAGCCTCTCCAAGGGCCAATTATAGGGGATGTTCTGCTTGGGAACTGTTAGGGTTAATGTTCATTGTCAGCTTGACAGGACTTAGAATCATCATGAAAGCACACCCCTGGGTATGTCTGTTTAGTTGTTTCTCAAAATATTTGACTAAGGAAGGAAGATTTATCTTGAATAATTGACAGCACTATCCCATGGTCTAGACTGCCAGCCTGAATAAAAAGGAGACGGTGAGGTGAACACCCATATTTATTTCTCTGTTCTTCCTGGCTATGCATAAAAACCATCTCACACTTCTGCTTTCATGCCTTTCCTGCCACAATGAACCATAACCCTGAACTGCAAAACAAAATAAAATAATGAGGAAATGATAAGGCAACATTAATATGGAGAATTTCAGAGACAAATCTGACCACCCAGTGGCCTGGGCAAGATGTAGCTTTAGAATAATTGACTTGCTTTGTTTGCTCTCTATATATCATGTGCTGGCTGGAAATGAAATGAAAAACAAATCTGTCGTGCTCATCTGCTGTCTTCCCATATTGCCAGCTCTCTACTTAAAGCACAATATAAAGATTCAAGTCCTTCCCCTGATTATTAACTTGCATCATGAGCACTAGTATTCCAGTTTCAGGAAGTTATTTAGATCATGGTTTCAGTCCATCATGGCAGGAAAAACATGGTGGACCAGAATAGCTCATAGTGTGGCTCACTGGAGGGGGAACACAGTGGTGACAGGAAAGGACATGGAAAGACATCACCTCTGATGTCACACCTGTAGTGGCTTCTAAGTAAGACTCACATTCCATAGTGCCACCATCTGGGAGGGAGATATAGAAAGGAGGAAATCTTGAATGAATTGAAGGATGAGGGGAGTGAATGTGATCACAATACATTGTGTCCACATGCAAAAATTCTGAAATAATGAATAACAACATTATATTAAAAAGAGGGGGCTGGGATATATAGACTGCTTGCCTAACATGAAGGAAGCTTTGGGTCCTTTAAAAGGTGTGACTTTTTTTTATTTCTGACATTTTTTATTTAATACCTTCAGATCATGGTTGGCCACTGGTCCTGGAAATGCAACAAGTAAAAACCATGGATAAGGGGGACAGCTACATTTGAATGGAATCATATTTCCTGTTTTGATGTCCCTTGGGCGAGAAAGTGTTCTTCACTTCATAATAAAAGCATTCTCACTTCACAATAAGAGCACCCAGAGACTGAGGGAAGTGGAATCAATGCCTTCTACTTTAGGGTGATGCAAATTTGGGGTGCCAGCCTAGAACGGCTGCACACTGATTTGAGTGCAGAGAAACGTTTACAAGCCCTGAATGGAAGACCCTTCCTCCTTTTCTTTGAGTAATCAAGATGATGTGACAAGACATCACCCATGTCTTATCTTCCCCTCTGTCATTTATGTTTGGCTTTTTCTGTACAAAAACAAGGTGTGGGCTCTCTCTACATTTCACATCTTGCTTATTATAAAGCTTAGCATATGCATGACCTTGCAGGCAGGCTTAGTTGTAAGTAAGTAATTTTTTTTACTTTAAATTTTCATTTGCAGGGAGGTTTATAGTTTAGCAGAGTTTGGGTATGTGCAGTGGGGGAATAGCTATACTAGTAGGTATTAGTAAGGATTTAGTTTTTTTCTGTGAATTTGTAGCTTTGACTCAAGCAGGCTCGAGGCACCTTTGAAAACGAACCACTAGATACTGTTTCTAGCACTTGGAAGTACCATCTTTCCATCACGTTGAGGTTGGAGACTTGAGGCTAGTCTTTCTATCCTCAAGAATGGCCATGAGCCCTGGCTGGCCCAATCAACACAGTTTCCAATCTCTACTAGTGACTGGTTCTATGATAAGCATGATTTCTGAAGTGTTCCAATGAGACTCAATCCAGACATTGTTAGAAATTTTAAGAAAAAAGAAGTTCTGGGCCTGGGAAGATAGCTCAGCAGATGAGAACACATGCTGGTCTGCAGAGGACCTGAGCTCCATTCCCAAGACCCACATCTGCCTGTAACTCCAGATCCAAGTCTGATGCCTTCTTCCAGCCTCTATGGACAACTGCACTTACAAACACACATGCATACACACAATTAAAAACAAAAATAAATCTCAAAGAATTATTCCCATGAAACTTGGCATCTGATAGTCACATAAACTTCAGAGAGCAGTGTGGTGGAAAATAATACAGCATTTGAAGAAAAGAGACATTTGGCAGGAAATAAAAAATACAACTATGATTTGACTTGCCTAATCAATTTTCATATTTACATTTTTAAAAATCCACTGGTAGAAGAAAAGTTTCATTAGTTCACAGTCATTGTGGTCTCGAAGCTTCCTCACAGACACAACCAGACAAATCTCCTAGGTGTCTTTTAATCCAATCGAGTTGTCAATAAAGATCAAGTAACCCATAGGGTGAGTGTTCAGAGGGAAACAGGAAGTGGGATGGTTGCTTAGAAGTCTTCAGGACTTTAGGGGTTTTAACTTGGAGAAGTAAGGAGAGTATTCAGGCTTTCTCTGAATGTGGGTAAGGGTCAGCAGTCATGGAAGGAAGTGACTCAGTTAGTGAGAAATCATAGCCTCCAAAATGCCTCAGCATGATAGTGCCTCACATTTGAGAAGGTATAGGAGGCACACAGGAAAAGAGACAGGCATCTTGTACATCAGCTACCTAAGGACAGAATGCTATAGTAAATTAGAGTGACATTTGGAAATTCTGGAGTCCTTTATACTGCCTGAGTGGCATATCTTGTAGACAGGAGTATTGTCCTTTCACAGTTTAAGATTAGTTGAATGTTATGCTTCTGGCCCTTTCTTAAGAGGTCCCACAGTGAGAGACCATAAATCCCAGGTGCGCTCTGGATCCAAGTGATCATGATTTAAACAGGAAATTCAGGAGATGCTAAGGCCAGAGCAGGAGTTAGGTTAATGGTCTGCCTCCAGGCCACTACCCCATCCCAGCGCAGACCTCTAGCCTCCAGGGAGTGATTTTCCTCATTCACTCTTACAGTTGTTGTGACTATAGGTTCTGATTTCCCACTGGGTCCAATCAAATTCATAGGCCTGGAAGAAATGTAAAGAAAGGAAAAGATAAAACCCTTCTTAAATCCAGACTGGGGTGGCCCAGTGGTTCCCAGGGTCCCAGGTTTGGTAAGTCACAGAAATTTTTCACTAGTTTTTCTCAAACTCCAAGCTGTAGGCTGGGAAGATGGCTCGATCAGAGAGTATTTGCTACCTTAGTTAGAGTTTCTGTTGCTGTGATAAAAACCATGACCGAAAACAACATAGAGAGAAAAGAATTTATTTTGTTCACAACTTTCACAGCCATTTTCAAAGGTACTCAAGGCAGGAACCTGGAGGCAAGAACCGAAGCAGAGGTCATGGAGGAGTGCTTTTATCGGCTTGCTCCCCTTATGGCTTGTACAGTCTGCTTTCTTTCTTTCTTTTTTTTTTTTTTTTTTTTCGAGACAGGGTTTCTCTGTGTAGCTTTGCGCCTTTCCTAGAACTCACTCTGTAGACCAGGCTGGCCTCGAACTCACAGAGATCCTCCTGGTTCTGCTTCCTAAATGCTGGGATTAAAGGCATGCACCACCACCGACCGGCCGCAGTCTGCTTTCTTATAGCACCTAGGACCACCAGCTCAGGGATGGCACCTCCCACAGTGATCTGGGCCCTCCCACATCAATCACCAACAAAGAAAATGCACCACAGGCTTGTCTACAGAACCATCCTGCAAAAGCATTTTTCTCTACTAAGATTCTTCCTTCTCATATGACCCTAACTTGTGTCGAGTCGACATAACTATCCAGCCAACCTGCCTCGAATGCACAAAGTCAGCACTAAAACATCAACAATAACTGCTTGATTGCCTTTTATTGTCAACTTGACACAACCTAGAGTCACCTGCAAGGAGGGAACCCCAACGAAGGCATTGCATAGATCAGATTATCCTTAGCCTGTAGATGTGTCTGTGGAGCATTATCTTGTTTGATAATTGATGGAGGAGGTCCCAGTCCACTGTGGGTGGCACCATTCCCTAGGCATGTTGTCCTGGGCTATATCAGAATGCTAACAGAGCCAGAGCTAGTGAGTGAGCCAACAAGCAGTTCTTATATGGAGTCTCCTCCAGGTTCTGCCCTTGAGTCCCTATCCTGCTTCTCTTAATGGTGGACTGTGACAGGAGGTGTAAGTCCACTTAAACCCTTTCCCCTCCAAGTTCCTTTTGGTCCAGAATTATTGCAGCAACAGATTTAAGCCAGAACAACAACAACCCAAGCTAAAATTCCAAGCTGACTTGAGATCAGCAAATGGTGTAGACAACATCCAGGCAAAAATGGATGTCCCGAAACAGAAAAAGCTGAGGTCAGATATGTCAAATTCTCTCAGGGTGTCCAACCTTTTGATTTAAAATAGAGCATCTCTTTTATTTATTCACTGGCAATTTCACATAAGTAAATAATGCATCTTGATCATATCGATCTCTGCCCTCTCCTCCCACTCACCCCAGGGGTGTCCAGCCTTTTGACACTGTGACATGACACTGGCATTTATAAATGTTCTGTCAAATTCATAACTATTTTGGAACTCATGCTGCCAATGGTCGACAGTTTGGACGTGCCTGGAAGGGTTATAAACACCCCCTCATTTGACTTCCTTCCTCTGAGGCTGCTGTCTGGCCCCTCTTTGGAGAGAGCTAGCAGCATACCCTGGAGATCAAAGGGAACCAGGAGCAAAATTATGGAAATAAACACTCCAATTGTCTTCTCTTTACAAAGAAAGTATTGGAACAAAAGAGGGATGCAACACTGAGAGTGCGCGTCCTGTCAGGCGGCCCCAGTTCTACCTTCCAAGTACCACCTGGCAGTCACAATTCTGGCTGCATAGTCAAATTGAGGAAGCTGAAAAGCTTGATCTGAAAGGTGACGAATACAGTTGCCCCTTTCCTCTGGCTCCGGACTCCACACTCTTCCGAGTCCTCACAGTGTCCCCGCCTAAAATGCCCTCCTCCACCTGAGAACACTGAAAAGATCAAGGTCTTTAACTCAACAGAGAGGGAGAAGTCCTCATTGAGGCGGCTCAGGGCGCTTGAGTGACACCTTGTTTTTTAACATGAGAAGAGAAGGTTCTTAATGGCATGAAAATGTCTTTAATCACAGGAGCCGCGCTGCACTCCGCGCGCAGGTTCAAGGTGAGAGGGATGCTCTTGTTCGGGCGTCTGCATTTTCATCTCACTTAGATTAATTCATATTTTAATTGCTTCTCTCCCTGATTGAAGTACCAGAGAGGAACGCTGCTCTCCCTCCTTTGATCTCGAGTTCTCCTGAGCACCGCCAAGGTCAGGCACCAGGCATGTGAGCGCGACTCAGAGATTTCCATGAAGGGCACACAGAGTCTGGCGTCCCTCTGTGAGCACAGTTGTTCTTCAATTCCAGAGAACTCCATTTACTAAGCCAGACCAGACAAGCTCCATAATTTTTCTTCCAATACATGTGTGTATGTCTAATTTTTGGTTAACACATGATTTACTGTACAAGTTTATGTGATACAGTGTGATATTTCTCTATAAGAATCTAACACATAACGTTGGATCGAGATAACGGGCACTATCATTTTCTAAGCCAATGAGAACACTCGAAACAGGTATGGTACCATACTAGTCAGGATCCTCAGGCTTCCCAATGCTGCGACCTTTTAATACTGTTCCTTACGTTGTGATGACCCCAGCTAAAAAAATATTCCATTGCTACTTCATAACTGTAATTTTGTTACTGTTATGGATCAGGTAAATACCTGGTATGTGTCCACCAAAGGGGTCATGACTCACAGTCTGAGAACCACTGCTCTAGGGGAACAGCACCAATATATATATATATATATATATATATATATATATATATATATATATGTATATGTATATGTATATGTATATGTATATGTATATGTATATGTATATGTATATGTATATGTATATGTATATGTATATGTATATGTATATGTATATATATACATATATATATGTAGTGGGTAGCCATCCCAGCATTGGCCTGGAAGTTTCAACCCCCATTGAGGCTTCAGTAATGATCACGCCCACAAGGCGGGGCAGAGGAAGGAGCGGAAGACCGAGGAGCAGGAGGAGGTGGTCTCTTGGTTCCGGGACGCGGGACACTAGAGGTGGACCGAGCAGAGTTCTCCAGAGAACACCGCCGGACTACCCTATACCTTTGCCTGCAACCTACCCCTTCATTTGTAAGTTACCCCACAAAATAAACCTCCCTTTTAACTACGTGGAGTGGCCTTAATAATTTCACCAATATATATATATATATATATACACACACATACACACACACACACACACACACACACACACACACACACATATATGTCAAAGGGGGGGATTTATGTTGACTTATATGATATGCTCTGGTTAGTCCAACAATTCCTGGCTCACACTAGAGAAGCAGATAACCCTGGAGTTGTTCAGTCCATGAGGCTAGATGTCTCAACAGTCCTGATCAGGCACTAATAGCCTGGAAGATTCTTGGAGAACTGGTTGATCCTCACTCTACATTAGAAGCTGAAAGAAACTGGTTCTAGCCCCCGTGAAAGCAGAGGCACGGACAGGCTAGATATTCATATTTGAAGGAAAATACTGTTATATAGTTATGTACAATGATACACATCATTTTGTTGTTTTACATAAGGACAGTATTTCCATTGAAGGTCATAATCACAGGTACTGAGGATGAGGACCTGAATATGTGTTTTTGTGGGATGGTGAATCAAATCCAGAACATTGCCTCAGTTTTGAAATTTTAAGCTCTGGCTTTCTTATGGGCTGAGAAGTTCTCTTAGGGTATTATGGTGTTGCTGGGGAGACTGAAGTTCTTTTTTTTCCGTTCTTAGTCTTGTTGATCAAAGAATTTGAAAACAGACCCAGAAGGAAGCTCACTTACAATTCTATTAGAGTTTGAGATAAAAACAATCCTACAAGCAAGTGAAAATCCTGGCAGCCACCAGGAGGAGAGATGGAGACAATGTCATGTCATTTGAGTTAGGCATGGAGGTCAGAGATACACAGAGAGAGCCAAGTGTCCGGGAAAGCATGCTCATTGGCTAGTATTAGGACAGAACCTCCATTCAAAGAGCAATTGATCTCAGGCTCTCCAGTGCCAGGGCAGAAGGTTGCACCAGAGACACTTGATGAGCATAAAGATTGGTTGTGAAGGGGGGAAATGAAGTCCTAAGGATGGAAGTGGGTTAATGAGCTGAGGAGAGAGTCCCCAAGGTCTCTGGCTATGTGTTATGTGGATAGTTATAGTCCCCTCTTCCGCCATTGGTATTTCAGAGGTTCCTTCCTAACCCTACCCCACCCCTCAACACCTCACCAATCCCACATCCTCTTCCTTCTAGGAAGCCCAGGCAAGGAAGTGTTTCCAGACTTCCTCTGCAAACTGACTCCTTTCATATGTTCATCTGGATGCTTCAGTTCAGTCAAGAGAAAAAGAGATGGCCTCCTCGGTGACATCCCAAAGAAATGATAAAGTATTCCTTTCTTCTTAAAATGAATTCTATCATTTTTTAAAGACTATGTTCTTGTACATCCCTGGTAAAGGGAGGGAACTGATCCTGAAAGTTGTACCCTGACCATGCCTTTCTCCCAAAGAAATAAGTGTTAAGTTGAAGTATTTTAAAGTCTGAGTTCCAGAGACCATAGAGGAAACCTCGGGTCTAGGACCCCTTCCTCCAGGAAAAGATTGTTTACTCTGTCTCACAAATAAGTTTTCTTATACACTACCCTTATCTCACAACTTTCTATAAATTACTAGCTCAGTGGGGAGGAAATTAGTCTTCTCTCCCCAACCTCAGTTTAGCCAAACTGAAAATAAATCCATTTTTCTTCACTCATTTCTCTTTTCTAACATCTTCAAAATGAAGGGGAAATTGGGTGGTTGGTTTATGGACCAAAGTACCCAATAACAATAATTGCTCATTATGTGTGAGACATTTTTCATTATATTAACTTCTAAGTTTCTCGTGCCAACCCTGGACATTTCAAAGATTTGAGACTCATACTGACACATGCCTAGTGTGGCATAGACTGGCAAGGCCAGGCATGGACTTAGAGCTCTCTAATGGGAAGCCAAGTCTGTCTGACACAGCAGGGGAATCCAGCTCCCTGCCCTCATGATTGCCTAGTCTTCCCAGGAAGGAGAACAGGATGGTGGGACAGAAGGAAGAGACATCAAGATCAGTCTATGCTGCAGCAGAGACTTGCAACTGGTCAGTATACGGAGAAAAAGCGGTGGTGTAGAACTCAGCCCTAAAGGGGACTCCATATAACACCCCTCCCCACAAGGTTCAGAGAACATCCTCAAAGGAGAGCAGGCAATCTTAAAAGCCAAAAGTTGGGGAGGAGCAAGGCAAAACATCTTCTAGACACAGCAAGGCCTTGCACTCATGGACTCACAGCAGCCATAGTTGCATGCACAAAGACCAGGCCAGTCATCATTTCAGCATGGAGGCTGGAGAGAATCATAGGCCCTACTCTTAATTGAGCTCTTGACAGCTGATGGCTGATGGAGGAGAAAAAGTCAGTTCTTTCCAGGATTGTGGCCATTGGTAGGTTGTCCATGCTTCAGCGAATGGTCCCACACCCATGTACACATGGGAAGCACTCATCAGATTCAGTGACTTTAGTTTGTTTGTTTTAAAGAAGGGAACATGAAGTTGGGAGGGGGCATAGTGAAGGCAGTGTGAGGAGCTGGGGCAAGTGGAGAGTAGATACATCAAAATATATTCTATATGTGTATAAAATTCTCAATGAATGAATTCATTTAAAAATTCTGGAATTAAAAAAAATGAATACATGAAGCAAAAAGATTAACACCACACCCCCTGTAAGTGTGCTGCATGTGACACAATAGATAAACAGAACATGTGCACCAAATGTGTGCTATGTAAATATTACATAGAAAAGTCACAAGGCTCCCTGCCTGGGCTCCCCTGAGCCAATGACCGGTATCTAGCTCTGATTTTTTTCCAGCCTTCGAAGAGCTTCTCTATTGTAACAATAATAAACTGTCTCTTCTGCTCCTAGCAGATGTGTCTGTCCAAATACTTGTTCAGGAAGCAAGAACCTGGCAAGCCCATTGGTGCCCCCCAGACTGGGACCCATACCCAGTTCTCTTGATTTTACGTGGCGCTCCTCCACTAGGACAGCAACGTGTAAAAGCAACCTTGTTCTGGTTGCTTTTATTGCCGCTTGGATAAAATGCTCTGGTCAAGATGTTTCTTTGTGCACTGGATGGCAGTAAATAGAGAGACTCACAACTAGTCAAAGTGCTGAGACTAAGTAGAGTGCTCATCTACAAATGGGTCATCTTTATCACACTCCCTAATAAGCACAAGGCTCAGGAACCATCTTGCAAAAGGAGACAGAAAGACTGTAAGAGTCAGAGGTGGAGGTCATGACAAGACAGTTGCACCATGAACCCAAAGTAGCTATGGTTGCCTGTATAAGAACTGCATAAGATCAAACCAGTCAACATTTCAGCATAGGGGAGTATAGAACTCATGAATCCTTACCCCTAGCCAAGGGGCTATTGACAGTTGATGGCATCCAAAGAAGGAAAGTCAGTTTCTTTGAGAGTATGGTCCTAGTTAGACTGACCTCATTTCAATGAATGGTCTGTCAAACAGGACTATATAGGTAGCACAAATTAGACCTAATGGATTTTTTTTTTAAAGTGCACAAAGCTTGGAAGAAGAGCAGGGTCTGGTGGCTTTAATCCCAGCACTCGAGAGACAGAGGCAGGCAGATCTCTGCGAGTTCAAGGCCAGCCTGGTCTACAAAATGAGTTCCAGGACAGCCAGGGCAACACAGAGAAACTCTCTCTTGAAACCCCTCCCTCAAAAACCCCAACAAAACAAAACAAAATTTGGAAGAGTAGGAAGATGGTGGTGAATCTTGAAAGAGCTAGGGAGAGAAGTGGGTCTATATGATCAAATACATTGTATGAAATTCTCAAACAATTAACAAAATTATTATACAAAATATTTCACAGGAAAAAACCACTCTGACACAAAGCAACTTGTGGAGAAACAGTCTATTTCAGTTTATACTTTTAGGTTATAG
>NC_050464.1:19931966-19946966 GCF_903995425.1 Onychomys torridus | reverse complement strand
TGATTCTGTTTCTGTCCTAGTTTTTCATTGCTGTTGCTGTGATGCATTGTCCTGACAAAAGCAATTTATGGGAGGAAGGTGTTTATTCCAGCTGAAAATTCCAAGTTACAGCCCACTGCTGTGGGGAAGTCTAGGCAGTAACCTAGAACAGCTAGTCACACCACATCCACAGTCAAAAGCAACGAGAAATTAACCCATGCACAATCTCTTGATCATGCTCAACTGGATTTCTCCACTCTTACACAGTTCAGAATTCCTGCCTAGAGAATGGTGCTACCCATAGTGGGTAGGACCTTTCCACATCAATTATTTTAATTAAGACAATCCCCCACAGACATGCCCACAGTACAACCCAGTGTAAACAATCCCTCATTGAGACTCTTTTCCCAGGTGATACTAGGTTTTATCAAGTTGGCAATTAAAACTAATCATTGCAATTTCTGATTCTTAATTTTTTCCCTCTAGCCATTTCTCTTCTACCGGGTGCTACTGTTGTGTGAATTTTTCCTAGAGAGACAAATACATACTCTTCCACCTATGGAACATCAACAACAAAAGCAAGGGAACTATTATATTCAATTCTGTCACCGAGAAGCCAATGAGTTTAATTAGGGTAACTTGGGTTACCCTAATGGATAAAAGGTTATTTAGAAGAAAGTGGACAACATACCATAAGCTACATCACTGAAGAAAATATCTCTCCCAACAACTATTAACTGTTTATAAATTCCTTGGGAGAGGTAGGACATCATTAGCTCCCCTAGCAACTCTCAACAGCTTACAGATTCTTAGAGATGGGTTGGGTTTTGTGAGTCCCTAATTCTTGGAAGAGATAGGGCTTCATGAGCACTCTCTCCACCCTAATAGATGTTAATTGTTTATGTATCCTCAAGGATGGGCAGGCTCTCATGAACCCATCTCCTTTCCAAGAAGAACCTTAATGGACCCAAACTTGTGCAGGTCTTATCTGGGCAATCCCAGGTACTAAGAGTTCAAAAAGACAATAGCCATGCCATGTATAGAAGATACAGTTCCACAGCAGCTACTCAAAGTATGCTCCGTTGTTAGACTTACAGTTCTGTGATAGAACGTTTGTCTAGCGTTCGCAAAACCCTGGATTTTGTCTCCAACATTCCTAAGTTTGTAAACAAGCAAAACAGTCAATTAATCAATCAGCCAATACAAACAAAAGCCAGCGTTTAGCAGCATCTGGGAGCTGATTAGTCAAGGTCTTAATGACTGGGCAAGATTGTGCACTCTATTTTGTCAGGTCATTCTTTTGTACACTCACTTTTGAAAAATTCTCTTGTAGACTGTAATTCAACATTCTTCTGAAATTACATCATTTGTCAAGCTTAAATTGTTGATTTATTATTTTGCAGTAGAGCAGAGTGAATAATCCAAGCATGATTTTTTTTCTTTATTTGTTACTAATATAGGCTATCTCACTGTCTGGCAAATATTGAGTTAGTGGAGAAGTGAAGCATAGGTCTGTTTCTAATTTGAACCATCAGAAATTATCACTATCCTATACACTGACATGTCCAAGGAGGCATTGATAGATAGTGACCTATTATCTTCTACTGTACTGAAATACTTAATGTTAACTGTCAACATCACAGTATCTAGAATCATCTAGAAAATGGGCCTCAGGAGACACCTGTGGGGGATTGTCTTGACTGTATTTCTTGGTGGGAAGACCTTCCCACTGCGGGTGGCAGCATCTTATAGGCTGGGATCCTGGAGAGTTTAAGTGGAGAATGACAGCCTATACATGCATTACTCTTTCTCTGTTCCTGATTATAGATGTGACATGATGTGACCAGTTGTTTTAAGCGCCTGCTCATTTAACTTCCCTCGCTGTGAGCTAAAATAAACCCTTCCTCCCTTAAATTTCCAGTGTATTGTATCACAGCAACAACAAAAACAGAAACAAAAAGATACCCAGAATATGCACAGTATTGTTCACCATTGGTGGAACTGTACCATCTAGCCATTGTTGGCTGTGTGCCTGGAGATGTAAGCACAGAGACTTGCTTCATGACAAACTTGAGAGGACTCTACTGAACTTGCCTGAAATATCTTTATCTTCCATACCTTCTAACTTCCATTATTGTTTTTTAACTTCATACTCCTTGCTGTGGATGCATTTTACAATTCCCACTTAGAGCAGTTTCCAGTTCAGTCTATTTTTGTTTCTATTCCCTATTCTTCTGACTAATCCCTCAAAACTAATGTTGCAAATGTTTACTACTTTATCCATTAATGCCTTAGGACTTCATGGGTCCTTTTTCACGCCTTGTCTTCAGCCCAGCCAGGAGACATGGAAAGGACAAAGATAGGCCTCGGTGTTGCCACCCAGATGCCAAGATTTCCTGAAGAAGGCAACCATCACTGTGGCAACCATCACCATGGTAACCATCACTGTGGTAACTGTCACCATGTTGCTTGCAGTTCATTTCCTTTCATACCCCTATTTTGGCACCATTGGGTCTGCCAGCCTGCCGACTTGACCACTTTCCTGTCATACCTCTAGTCACCTGGTGCTCCATCCTGGCTGTGGCTACATTCCACATGCGCCTCTTCTCATCATTGTCTTGTATGCATTCTTAAGAACGCTCTTTCTTCCTTCTTCCATCCCTCATGCCTCAAGAAGGAACTCAACTTTCATACCCACCAGCCAAACCCAGCTGTTGATGGCCATCCAACAGGGTCAACAGGCTCAGTCTAAATGGTCTTTGGCAAGGGGAGCCTCAGCAGTGTGTGGCATTCCATTTCATCTCCACATTCAATTCTCTACCATCCTCCAAAACCATCTCCTCACACTTACTGGACTTTATTTTCTCCTGAGAAAATAGAAAGAATAGAAGCCCATCATCACATTTTGTCAACTCCTCATCTACCAGCCTGACTGTGCTAGGTACACAATTTCTACCTCTCCCCCTCACATAGTGAACAAAATAATCTTGCACACTCTCTCTGCTCTGATGCTTGCATCTCCTCCAATGGCTCTCTCTCTCTTTTAAGAGTCAATCCTACCATCATTTGCCAATGCTGTAACAGTGAACCAAATAGAAAATATCCTCACTGGAACCTGACCTCTCCTTCATTTGCTGCCCCATACACCTATGTATTTTCTCTCTTTCATGAGTAAATTCCTCCATGATGGATGCATTTTCTGACTACTTACATATGTCACAGATTTTCTTCAATCCACAACACTCAGGTTTTTGCTACCAAGCTGTGTGAAGACTCTTCTTCAGTAACTGGGGTCATACTCCTCTTTCTGCCAAGTCTAAGAATCTGTTCTCTTTGCTCATTTGACTCCATGGTCCAGCATCATGGATGACAGTCACTCTCTCCTTGTCAAGAGTAACTCTTCTCTAAAGGCCTGGTCTTTATGCTCCTTTGGTTCCTCAGTGATGTGATGATTGATCTTAAGATGGTCAACTTGATTGAACTGGTAGATATTTAGGATATTAGTAAGGCAAACTTCTGGGTGGGCCTGTGAGGGTGTCACCTGAAAGGATAAACTGAAAAGATGAACTTGCCCTAAATATGAATGGCACCTCTCCTAGGCTAAGGGCTAGAGAGACTAAAAGGCAGGAAAGAAAGTCTGCTAATGTAAACGTATTCTCTTTCTTTTCTTCCTTCCCTGCTCCCTTTTCATGCCCCTCTTCCCTCGCCTTCTTCTGCCCACTTCCCTCCCCTCCCCTCCTTCCCCCTTCAATTCTTCTCTCCACTTCTCCTTTCTCTCCTCTTAATTCTTCTCCCCTCTGCCTCCCTCCCCATCCTCTTCCTTCCCTCCCTCAGTCCCTCTTCTCTACTTCTCTTTCCCTTTTCCTTGTTTCTGCGAGGTGAGCATCTCATCATCTTTGTGCTCTCCCTTCCATGATGGGCTGAGATCTCTGAAACCATGAACCAGAACTAAAACCTCCTCTCTTTTCAAAAAAGTTATCCTCTGAGGTATATGACTATATGACTAGCAAAACTGACTTCCATAAGACTCCAGAGTGGTGTGGTGGAAACCATTCTACTCTATAAGGTCAGACAGCCTTTGCTCTTATCAAGCTTCAGCATCTTCCTGATGATTTTGCCCAGATCCTGGTGATTTTTTTATAGATCTTGTACTTCAACGATCTCCTCATTTTTTGGTCTCTTTTCCAAGGTCACCACCTTAAGTTGTGCCGGCTCTGGTTGACCTACACTCTGCCCTCTCTTTTCGTTATCCTGCTGATTGTCTTTTAATGGAAACTTACTGCCTGGTGCGGTGGAGCCCTTCTAGCATGCTTTGTTTATAGTTAGCATCCAGCAGAGTTCTAGCCCTTAGCACTACTCAAAGACTGTGTAACTGAATGTGTGTGAGGTGGCAGCTCGGGGGACATACAGAAGTGAACATGTTTATGGTCCCTCCTCCAATCATGTTGAGAAGGAGAGAATTTCTGATGCCCTCTCTGTGTCTTTATTCTAGTTTTATTTCTCCAGAGTCTGGCACAAGAAAAAGTAGTGGGAGCTTAGGCAATACCTGAATGACTCTTCTTGTTGCCATGACTAAATTCCTGACAGGATTGGCAGGGGAAAGGTTTATTTGGGTGCATGGTTACCGAGAGATTATGGTTCATCATGGTGGGTGTCTGTCTTAATGTGTCTATTGCTACGAAGAGACACCATGACCATGGCAACTCTTATCAAGGAAAAACATTTAGTTGAGGTGGCTTACATTTTCAGAGGTTTTTAGTTCATTATCATCATGGTGAGACATAGGGGCATGCAGGCAGACATGGCGCTGGAAAAATAGCTGAGAGCCCTACATCTTGACTCGAAGGCAACAGGAAGTGAACTGGGACACTGGGTGTGGCTTGAGCATATATGAGACCTCAAAGCCCACCTCCACAGTGACATACTTCCTCCCACAAGGCCACACCTCCCGGTAGTGCTACTCCCTATGAGCTTATGGGAGTCAATGACATTCAAACAACCACAGTGGGGAAATGAATGGCAGTGGGATCACGAGGGGAAGGCTTGTTCACTGCATGATGGTAGACCAAGAAACAGAAAGGCATGGTCAGAATCAGGTGACACTATACAGCTTTCAAAGACCCACCTCTAGTCATACTTCTGCCATCCAGGCCTTACCTCCTACTCTACAAAACATTCATGGTCAACCTGACACCACCTAGAATCACATTAGAGAAAAGCCTCAATTAAAGAAATACCTGGATTAGGTTGGCCTGTGGGCGTGTCTCTGAAGAAGCATCTTGATTGTTAATTGATGTAAGAAAGTCCTTCAAAATAGAGCAGCCTGAGGAGAACAGAGCCTTCAAAACAGGAGCCTATGAAGGGTATTTCAGATTCAAACAATAACAGCGAACATTAATTACATTAATACATGTATCTATGAATGCATGGATGAATGAATGAATTTCAGAGCTCACTGGTCATAACTTTGTAGTACTTTGAGGTATGATAAGAATATTTGATCAGCTCTGTATCAAAACAAGTGTTCTGGCCAATGGAAGGGTTTAGGGCAAAAACTAAAGCAAGATTCTTATAATAAAGACAACCTCCTATATGAAGGCTATGGAATTGGGCTTTTAAGTTGATCTTGGCCTGACCCCCACCCCCACCCCTTACCTCATCCAGCACAAGCTTGTCCGGCCTTAGATACATTTACACATCCTGCCTTAATTTGATTAGCGACAGATGCTATTATCTGAGGAAATCTAAATTGCCTCTTCCTGTGCTAATGAACTACTGTACCAAGTACATGGGGATTTGAGAGCAAGATAGATTTATTAATGAGAGCCTAATTAAAGGGACAGTTACAGAGTTCTGGGGGAGAGGGAGAGAATGTTTCCATTTCTTATAAAGACTGATCCTTTTTCATGACAAAATGAAAATGTTTTACATCTGGTTAAGATTCTTAAATGTCACAATTTAGAAGCTGAATGAAGAGTTGGGTTTAATCAGATTAAATGGAATGTGCTACTCTCCTCCTGGTTAAAGATGGGGACCACCAGCCTTTCTATCACAAGTCTCCCCAGCCTTCCCCACAAGAAGCCCTGCTACTACATTTTTTTTTTCATCTAATGATGCTCTGATCATCCAGCTTGGAAACTTGTGACTTTCTTCAAGCTATAATAGAAGTGAGCATCTGAGAGTCTGGCCCATGCTTGGTCTATGGGGGACACAAGGTATTTGTTCCTGGTGTTGGCATTTATTTGTTTTGTTGATACACAGTCTCATGTAGCCCAGGCTAACCTTCAACTTGTCATGCAGTCAAAGATTATCTTGAATGTCTGATCCTTAGTCTCTACCTTCCAAGTGCTATGATCACAAAAATAGACACCATGATCAGTTTATGCTGCGTGGGGGAAGGAACTCAAGGCTTTGTGCATGCTGGGCAAGCATTCTACCAACCAAGTGATATCCTCAGCCCCACCAGACACACATAACCATTCTTTTTTTTTTTACAAACTTCTCCCTTGCCACTCCTCAGAACACAGTAGAAATAGGACTCACTGATGGATACTTGCTGTGGTTTAGGTATTGGGATGTTTCCTATTCTAGTTTGTTTGTATGTTGCTGTAATAAATATCACGATCAAAAAATACTTTGGGAGCAAAGAATTTACTTGGCTTGCACTTCAAGGTTATAGTCTACCATTGAAGAAAGTGTGTGTGGCGGGGGGCAGGGGGAACTCAAGGCTGAAATCTGGAGGCAGAAACCATAAAGGAATGCTTCATAGTGCCTTGCTTGCTCTGGCTAGTGCTCAGCATGTTATCTTCTACAACTCAGGATGACGTGCACAGGGGCAGCACTATCCATATTGGTCTGGGCACTCCCACATCCATCAACAATCAAGACAATCCCCTTTCAACATGGTCTCAGATCAAGCTGATTGATCCAGTACATCAGCTGAGACTTTCTTTTCCCAAGTGACTTCAGATTGTGTCAAGTTGACAAAACAAACCAGCAAATCTGAACAGTCCATTTCCCCACAGGCTCAGTACCTAAGTGAGAGATGGTAGAGACTTCAAGAGGTGAGATCTAGTAAGGAATCTTTTGATTAGAATGGGCATATTCTCAAAGGGATAGAAGACCTCTGGCCTTTTTGTCTTCTGTTGTGGGAATTCCGCCATTTGCCCAATGACCAATTGGATGGAGCCTTCTTTGGCTTTATGGGTGTGGCCTTCTGTAGGACATGGGACATCTTAAAAACTGTGGGGCAAGGGTCACATGCTCTTTTGGGTGGTTGCTGCAGAGAAATGTGGTTTACAGTTTGGTTCTCATTACCCTTGGGCAGAACAGAAGGACAGTGACAGCTGGATCAGTAGCAGCACCTACTTTGTTCTATGTTGTGAATGGGCCTTATTGATTTCATTCCCTAATAAATTTTACCTGGCCCATTGCATCAGTGTTCCACTTTAGTCTTCCCCTCATCATTTCTTGGCCATGACTGGACAGTTTTCTCTATCATATAAGTCCACCACAATGTGCTATCTCATTACAGACCCTCACACAATGGAACTAATTAATCATGGACTGTAATACCCTAAATGATGAGCCAAATAAACCTTTTTTTCCTTATGCATCTAATAGCTCAAGTATTTTTGCTATACCAATGAAAAAGTGGCTACTACAATATTTTTATCACCAGCATAACAATACTCTCTTTTAGTGTGAGAACATAGATTGGCTGGAGCAGCAAGTGTATGCACTGGGTAGTTAACTAAGTTCAGACTTTCTTAAACATAAAGGCTATATCTTAGTTACTTTGGCTATAACTGTGATATAATACCCCAACAAAAGCAACTTATGGGAGAAAGGACTTATTTTGGCTCACAGTTTGATGGCCCAGTCCATCATGTCAAGGAAGTCATGGTGGCAGGGGCATGAGGTGCTGTTCATACTGCATCAACAATCAGGAAACAGAGAGAGGTGAATTCTGATGCTCAACTGGCTAAATAATCAATTAATTAATTTCCAGAACCTCAGTCCTTAGAGTGGTGCTGCCTACAAGTTAGGCAGATCTTCCTACTCCGATTAACCTCTCTCACTGGTCTGTCCTGAGGCTTGTCCCCCTACATGATTCATATATTGTATCAAGTTGTCAATCACTATGAAACACTCAGATTATTAGTCATGTTCGTTAGTGAGAAGTTTGGTTTGCAGATACAAGGTGATTTCCATACCTCTAAATGTCTGTGATGGAGTACTTCTGTCACGCATTAGGCATGAAACAGGAAGACAGGGGTGATCATATAGAAGAAGAAAATGGAAATAGATGGGTGTCTTAGTTTAGTTTCCTGTAGCAATAATAAAATACTCTGACAAAAGCAACTTAAGGGAGAAAGGGTTTAGTTTGGCTCACAATTCCAGGCTTTATTGCCAGGAAATCACAAAGGCAGAATCTTGAAACAGAGGGTCACATTACCTCCACAGTTAAAAGCAGAAAGAAGAAAAAGTAGTGAATTAATGCATGTATGCTAGTATTTAGTTCAATTTCTCCTTTTTTCATCTAATCCCAGATCTCTAGCCTAGGATATAGTGACACACATAGTGGGCATGTCTTCACACTAATGCAAGAAAATACCCCACAGGCCAAACTAATCTAGGAAATCCCTTATTGAGATTGTCCAGGTGATTCTAGATTATGTCAAGTCAACAATTAAAATTTTCCTAAGTGATCTCTCTACCTCCAACATCTGCCTACTTGATCTCCACATCTTAGATAATCGGCTCAAAACCCTGTGCTAGAATTGGCATATCCCCTGAATGAAAGAAAGAAAAAGAACCAAACATAAATGATAACTACTACTCACATCCCTCACCCTGACCCTTTGTGAAAACTAGATCCATGGCTCTTTTCTTTTGGGTCTATAGCCAGAAGCTTCTGGACTTTCCTCTACCTGACTCCCAGCAGCTACAATTGTGTTGTGTCTTAATATTGAGTTCCAAACTACTTTGTGGATTGCCTTCTTTTCCTGACCTTTTATCAGCTGGGGAATTCTGCCTTATTTGATACTATAAAACACAGAGGCTCTGTGTTCCCACTTGCCAGCTAAAGGGACTCTTGCAAATGGGTATATTTTTCCAGCCCTACACAATAGGCTTAATTGCATGGGTTTGCAGTCTAAGCGGAGGTCGTTTGATGACTAGCTGTTTTGTATCATGAAAGTGCACATTAATTATTTAAAAGATGGACTTATAATTATTGTAAGCCTTAAGTAATTACCTATAATTTTGGCAAGGGTTAGAAAAACTGATAGTCTAGCAAATTCAGGTTTTAGTCATTAGTAAGATCATAATTACATTTAAATTGCAAAATGAAAATTATGCAATTTATCTCCCCAATAATGCATAAACATTAGAGTGATTGTGGGTTTTAATGGACGATAAAAACTGGAGCCACGATGGGCAGTCAGGGGCAATTTAAGTCCCTGGCTATTATTTTATATTTTAACTGCCTCTTCCATTGCATGGCCCTGTCCACGCCTATTCAGATTATCCCTGGGGCTATGGCACTGCTCTCAACAGGAAAGCAATAAGTTCTCTGAAAGAGAGGAAGGAGCTGCAATGAGATGGATGAAACTGATCCACCCAAAGGGACAGAAAAAGATATGTACGACAGTGAAAGAAGGAACAGGTTTCATGGAAGAACTAAGAGGTTACCAAAGACTCCCAACTTCAATATTCATCTGAATGGGACTCTCCCACCCATTTCATAGATGAGGAAACTGAGACTCACAGAGCAAATGCGGCTTGCTTGTAGCATTTGATGGTTTGCATTTCAATTTTCATGCATTGAAGGACAAGACTTATTCAGTGACACGTAAGAACTTATATGAGCTAGAAGTGGGCTTAGGGAAATGGTTTAGTGGGTGAAGAACTCGCAGTGATGATCTAACTGTGGGTTCTCCAGGACCCATATAAAAGTCAGACATGGTAGCAGGCATGTATATAATGCCACTGCTCCTACAGTAGGATGGAGGCAGAGGCAAGAGACTCTCTGGAAGGTTACAGACCGCTTAGCTTGGAGACTATGTCAACAAACAAGAAAGCTGGCCTCAAACATGTTGGAAGGTGAGAAGCAACATGAGAACTTGTCCTCTGACCTCCATGTGTGCATAAACATGCACACACTGAGCCATCTCCTCCACTCTTACTCCATCATTTATGAAGCACCCACTTCATTGTTGATTATCCTGTTTCAAAGAAAGCAAAGGTTATGGTAATAGATAACACAGGCCTGGGGTGACGGCTCGATGGGTAAGACCATTTGCTGTCCAAGTAAAAAGGACCCGAATTTGAATCTCCTACACTCACATACAAAATGCCGGGCATGACAATGCATTCATATAACCTCAGTACTATGGCAGGAAACAAGAGGATTACTAGGACTTGTTGGCTACCTACCAGGTTCAGTGAATGACCCTAGCTCAAGAGAATTAACGAAGAGCTTGATAGAGCAGGATACTCAATATCTCCTCTGGCTTCTGTGTGCACATGGGGACATGCAACCATCTACACATGTACACATACCATATATTCGCTCCCTCCCTGCCCCGTCTCT
Source organism: Onychomys torridus (assembly GCF_903995425.1). Taxonomy (NCBI): domain Eukaryota; kingdom Metazoa; phylum Chordata; class Mammalia; order Rodentia; family Cricetidae; genus Onychomys; species Onychomys torridus. Next base: position 19,936,390 of record NC_050464.1, on the reverse strand, counting down.
CTCTATGTCAGATAAACATAGGTAATAGTGTCCCTCTGCTCAAGGATTTTATAGTCCCACAATTGGGTTCAGCAAAAGAATTGCCAAACAAGCCAGACAAACCTATCCATAATCACTGAACAAGCCCTATAGTTCAAGGTGCTGCTGTGATGTTGACTTCCTCTGTTGGAGTGTTGTAAAAGAAAGTCTAGGTACAGACAAGGAGATCAATATTTCCTCTTACTATTATCTAACTATGGAATAATGCCAGCTATAAATATTGACTGAGCAACTAATCTGTGCAAGACGCCATGCTGGGCAGAAGGGCATCCTGAAGAGCAAACCCCATGTATGCATTGGTCAAGAAAAGATGAGCAATTTGTACAGAAGCAAAGCACTGAGAAAATAAAATCTCCAAGAAAGGAACAAAGTGAGTAGATTAGAGAGACTCAGAACAGGAGGAATATAAAAAGGAGTCTTTCATTAAAAAAATAGAAATAAAAATAAAGGCTGTTGTGATGGTAAATCTTTTTGGAGATTTTACTATTTATTTATGTATGTGTGTATGTGAACATAAGTGTAGTACCTGTAAGGGCCAGAAGAGGGAGTCTGGTCACTTGCAGCTAGACTTAGGAGTGGTTGTGAACTGCTGGATTTGGGTTCTGAGAGCCAAACTTGAAGAGAACCCTCTTAACTGCTGAGCTGTCTCTCCAGATCCAGTGTGTCAAATTGATTGGTTCTGGAATCAGCTAACAGACATGACTCTGGGCAGGTCTGTGAGGTTATTTCCAGAAGGGATTGGCTGAGAGTGTATGGTACCTTTTGACAGGTGCTAGATAAAAAGGGACCTGAGGGAAAACTTGCTTGCCTTGCTGCCCTTCACTTCTTGCCGGTAAACATACCTACCTGCTGCTGCTGCTACCACTGCCATCATCCTTCTGACAACAGGCTCCAGGTTCTTCAGCCTTCCAACATGGGCTAAAGACCACTTATCTCTCCAGGAATCTTCCAGGCCATCGGCACTGTACTGGGATTGCCGAGATACCCTTAGTCACAACCTGAGTAGTTAGCAGATTCTCAGCCCCTCCACCATCCAGATGGTCATTGTTTGATGACTCGGCCTGTGTCTGGGAAGCCATTCTAGTCAACTTCCTACCTCTTTTCTAATTTTATGTGTTTGTATGGGTTATTTTGTTGTTGCATGCTTACAGGTGCACATGTGTGTAAGTGCATGTGTACGTGTGCGTGGAGGCCTGAAGCTGATGTTGGGAATCATCCTCCATCAGTCCGCCACATTAATCATAGCTGCAAACCCAAAGCAGGAAGATATGGCTTGTCTTGATAACCAGCTTCGTTCAGAAATCTCTTTTCTCCACTTACCAGGGTTGGAATTACAGGTGGACAAACACTCCCATGTGTCATTTATGGGAGTCACAGGATCTAAACTTCAGTCCTCATGCTTGAATTGACAACTACTCCAACTGCTGAATCATCTCCACAGCCCCCTAATATCTCTCTCTCTCTCTCTCTCTCTCTCTCTCTCTCTCTCTCTCTCTCTCTCTCACACACACACACACACACACACACACACACACACACACACATGTTCCAGTCTTCTAGGGAATCATTTCTAATGGAACCCCAGAAGAACTAATGGTTAGAGAAGGGGCAGATGACTGTTCTGAAGGTAAGTCACAATATGATTGAAATAGGAGATGCATGGAATTTGCACATGATGTTTTAGACTATGGAGTATTGGCTCCTCAGATGACACCATCTTATGGCAATTTCCAAAAGCTTCTTCTGTTAGCTTCTCTATGCTATACTGCCATGAACAGAGCCATATAGGTGGTCCTCTAAAATCATGATTTCCCTGACTTCATAGTGGCTCAGCGTTAGAGGCGGGGGGGGGGGGGGGGGTGTCTCCATAGGTATTGCTGCTCTGCAGACCTTCTGCATACTTCAAGTTCACTATTTTCATTTCCATAAAACTGCCTCCCCTGACAGGAAGTCAGAAACTCACTTTGCTGTTGTCACTCCTTGTGGATTTCCACCAAAGAAAAACTTAGATTCTGTTACTGTGCAGGAATAACACAGCCCAAATCAGTGCCCATAAGGGCACCAGTGACCGTGGGCGGAGACAGGGCGATGAGCATAAACACAGACTTTAGAAGAGCATGCGAGGCAGTTCTGTGTCTGTGTGTTCATAGGTGGTAGTGTGGACACAGGCATGTCATGGCATGTGGGTGGTCACAAGACAGTCTAGGGTATCTGTCCTCCTCCTTGTCTTCCTAGTTTGAGGCAAGCCCTCCCTTCCTCACTCCTTCCTTCCTTCTTTCCTTCTTTCCGTCCTTCCTTCCTTCCTTCTTTCCCCTCTATTTCCCATTCTCTCCCTTTCTGATGCAAACTAGCAAACTAGCTGATTTGGAAGCCTCTAGAACAGTGGTTCTCAACCTTCCTAATGCTGTGACCCTTTAATACAGTTCCTCGTGGTTATTGTGACCCCCAACCATAAAATTCTCATTGTGACTTCCTAAATGTCATTTTGCTACTGTTATGAATCATAATATAAATATAAATATAAAATATAATATAAATATAATATAAATAAATATAATAAATATAATATAAATATAAATATAAAATCATAATATAAATCTGTGTTTTCCAATGGTCTTAGGTGACCCCTGTGAAATGATCGTATGACCTCCAAAGGGGTCACAACCCACAGGTTGAGAACCGATGCTCTAGAGTTTTGTTTGTTGTTTTCTTTTTTTTTTCTCTCCTGTCTTCGTTCCCCATCTCATGTTAGGAGAATGGCCATTACACAGGTGTGTTCCAGAGTCTAGCTTTTTATATGAATTCTAAGAATTAAACAATGGCTGCCATGCTTACACAGCAAGTCTTTACCTACTGAGCTATACCTCTATCATCAATATCAGTTCTCTGTCTTTTTAAAGATTTTTTTTAATTTTATGTGTGTGTGTGTGTGTGTGTGTGTGTGTGTGTGTGTGTGTGTGTGTACATGTGCATGAATGTATGAACACAGTTGAGGAGGCCAGAAAAGTGTTTCAGATCTCCCGGAGATAGGGTTACAGAAGGTTGTGGGTCATCTGATATAGGTGCTGGTAATTGAAGTCAAGAAGAGTACTACACCTGATATCGATACTGGTAATTGAAAGCCATTACCTACATTACACACACACACACACACACACACACACACACACACTTCCTGGCCTCATGAGCCTCTCCTTCCTTCTGGGAAAGAATGCCTCCATTTGGGGGGATAGCTCTTTACTAGTAACCCCTCTTTCTACTCATTCCATGTCAGTGCTTAGCATGACTTTTTAGCAGGCAAAGTGCCAATCCTTGGACCTGGTCTAAATTTAAAACTCATGTTCAAAACACAACATTTGTCTGTTGGAGGCAGCTTGATTAGGAAACTCAAATACTTCAAGAACTTTGTTTCTAATGCTTAGACCACTCATGATAAATGTGAATGAGTGTTTATAAATGACAGTTTAAATGCTAGATATTATGGAAAGTACCAAACAAATGATTATGCAACGCCTGCTCTTGGAAGTAATTAATTCATTAAGGGTATATTTCAAAGGTCTTCAGTGTATGACAGGGTTGTGCACTGATAAATCCATCAAATATACCAAATATTAAAACTGAAGATTTCTTCAATACATCTAACCTTCCATATTTCTCAACTTAACCTAGTCTGCTTTCAAGATTCTTACAGTACTGCCAAGAACCTACAGCAGGGCAAAAATCATCTAACACAGAGAGAACTTCATCCTAAATAATTTAACATCACAGGTAATTTATTGAACACTCAAATAATAGTGATAAGGAGCATCAATGTAATGTTTATAAAAATCATGAATTGAGCCTCTGTATCTCAGGGGCTGTGTGTGTGCTTAACAATGAAGAATATAACACTCACACAAAAAATACAGAATAAAGGACCAAGAGAAAGAATTGTCCAGTGGTGGAACAGCTGCCCAGACTCCCCTAAGTAGCAAAGGATTTGTTCAACATGTGCAAGACCCTGCATTTATCCTCCCTGCCAACACAATATAAATAGTACAACAGAAGAGAAGAGGTGTGAGCACTTGGACTAGAAATATTGACTAGTAATTTTAATTAAGGCTTTGGCATTTAAGCTCAGTCTCAATGGGTCAGAACCATAGCTCAATGGCCTATCCTTGTTTGGGCATGGGAAAGGAGCTGAGTCTGATCTCTAGCACTGTAAAAACAACATGAAATTTAATCCTGTTCAAAGACAAGGCAAGATTAGTGCCCATGGACCAGCAGCTCCATGGCTGAAAAGAGAACATGTTAAAATATGAAGCTGGAGGGCTGTAGATGTATGTTATTCCTGTAACCACATATCTGAGTAAGCAGAAGGGACATCATTCACGTGAGATTCTCTC
>NC_050464.1:19856338-19931941 GCF_903995425.1 Onychomys torridus | reverse complement strand
GTGTGTGTGTGTGTGTGTGTGTGTGTGTGTGTGTTATATAAGTGAAAGTGACCTTGGAGGTCAGAAGACTTCAGATCCCCTAGGGCTAGCGTTATAGACCGTTACGAGCTGCCCAACATGGGAAGACTGTGATTGAACTGGGTCCTCTCTGCTATCATTCCCAGCATCCTCCTAGTTGCTCCTGGAGTTCAATGGCTGGACATGTGCCGTCAGCATTCAGGCAACATGCCTAGTCACCCCAGGGTCTTACATCCTGTTTAATCTTTGTGAATCCATGCACATGTGTGGCGTGTATGTAGGCCCCTTATACACGTACATGAGGTCATCCTTGAAAACAGGCCTCATCCGTTCACTCTCCCTTCTGCCACATTTCTCTTTCCACCCTCCCTCCTTTCCTATTCCCCTAATAAAACTCTTAAAGTGGTTTTCGTTATATCTTGCGGTCTGTTCTTGGGCTCGGTAAACAACACTCTCCAAAAGCTGTAAGTGCTCCTAACTGCTGAGCCATATCTCCAACCTACATACCTGGATTTTAAGTTGATCAGCTGGATAAAAGCTTGAAGGGAAACTGGAAGGGTGGGCAGAGACAAGGAATTAGAGAACTGGGTTCTTAAAGGCAGCATCTTAAAAAACCATTCTAATGCTAGCATTTCAGCAAACAGTCTTCACACTCGTGTCTCTTCTTGCTTAAAAGCAACCATTTAAAGGGCTGGTGAGATGGCTCTGCTGGAAGAAGCACTTTCCACCAAGCCTGACCACCCAAGTTCAAACTCCAAAACCTACATGGTGGAAGGAGAGAAAACCAATCTCTTCAACTTATGTGGCATGTGAGCGTATGTGTAGATGGATGGATAGATAGGTAGGTAGGTAGGTAGATAGATAGATAGATAGATAGATAGATAGATAGATAGATAGATAGATAGATAGAAACCAAAAATGAAAAGCTACATGAACTTCTTCTCAAAGCACACAGAGGACACATCCGACAAGATCTGGCATCCAGCTGGGCATGATGGTACATGCTTATTACGTGCTTATAATCCCAACATTTAGGAGGTGGATACAAAAGGACCATGAACTCCCCTTTGGATATATTCATCCTAAATCCTGGTATGTCTATCTTGTGACCTTGTAATGGTACATCCTGAGGTGAGGGAAGGGCTGTGTGGCCTTGAATATGAGCAATATCCATGACCTTGGTACATATTTTCTGCAACCAATCAGGTTCTAGGAAGCATCCTTTACCATTTTTGTAGGAATTGAAGTAAGATCCACCTCCCCCTCCCACAGCAAGGACAGTAACATGTGCCGGGAGGAAGACACAAGACATTGTTCTGTGTAGAGTGAATGGAAGAAACCTCTTAGGGGTGTTAATATGGTCTCTGCGTGTGTGCTCACCCAGTTCTGTGGATCCCCCATGGAGTCATATGATGCCTCATCTTTTCACATGTCACACAAGTCTCAGAGGAGCCCTGGCTGCTTCTCAGAGCTGGAGTTGCATTTCTTGGCTTGTAAACATCCTGCCCTGGAAGAAATTAAAAATACTCTAAGAGACTCTTGAATCTCTCCCTTTGGCTATGAGATTATTGAAACAATAGACTCCAAGAAATTGAAATTTACCCAGAAATCTCATGCTGAGGGAATAAAATGGCTGGTGTCTGGAGCCTGCTACCAGCCAGAGGGGGAGATTATCTTTCCTAGAAAGAGAGTCACACAGCATTGACAACTTGTCAGACCACCATAAGGAAGAGACTGGAACTGAGACAATGATGGGCAAGATCACACCTTGACTGGGACTGCTGAGCCATGCAAACCTCTTGCCCTCTTTCTAAATCTAAACTTCATATTAAGACCATGAAGAGGGACTTAGTTAGTGTCACCATACCTCATTTTTTTCTCTTCCCAATGTAGCTACATTAAATAAATATCCTTTACCTGCTTTACACTACTACTTGTTTGTTTAATTGACCTGTTGAGGACAGGTGCTTAAGCCAGGCTTGTTAAGTCTACCAGAATCCAGCTTCTGACTCTGATAAATCTTAGCTTATGTTATGAGAATTAAGAATACGAGAAGAGAGAAGTAAAGAAAGGAGAGTTGGGGAGAGAGAAAGAAATTAGTATCCAATGAAAGTGCAAATTGAGAAAACAGACAACTGGTCAACCTACTAATATACCTGGAGTGAGCAAAGACTAAGTCTTGACTCTGATAATAGAGCTAAATAATTAATTAGCTTGATAAAGCCAGGAAAGCTTTATTTAAGTGAAGTGAGAAGTAGGCCAAGCTCACAATAGAGAATTGGCTGTATTCATTGGCTAAATCTATAAAAATGTGAATGGTTGACCAAGACTATCTAAAAATCTATCACCTAGAACAGTGGGGAGTCAGAACTATCAGGAGGAAGAAACAGCCCTGCTCAGATGCATCCACAGAGGATATCTTTCAGAACATAGAGTACCCACAGTTCACACAGAAACAGTTTCTGAATAGGAAATGGTAATGCTGGAAGTTTCAAAGTCAATACTACTATGGCGATGAAGAGAGATTTCCCTTCTCCCTGCTTCTCTCCTAGGCTTTTGAGGGTCTCCCAGGATGCACTGAGTGAGCTATGAAGAGAGCCATTACTTGAGCAAAGCATGACTGTTACAGTACTGTTACTCAGTACTGAGACTGCTGCAGACATCTATGGGAAGCTGATTGCCTGGGTTCAAAAGCAGCCATCCTCTCCACCTGCCATCCATAAGTCTGTCAACATGGCAGGACATGAGGACCAGAGGACAGGGACCACACTGTGCCCCATGAAAGACACAGAGAAAATAAGGTTTTGGCTTGTGAGGAGGCATGCATGTTCATGGATGTGTGAGTACATATCTACATATGGGTACACATGCACATGTGTGAACACCAGAGTGCAGCTGGACTGGCAGGGATGAAGATATTCTACACAGACAGTTGTGTCCTCAACTTGGGCTCATAGACTATTGAAACAGTGGACCCTGAGAAATTAAAATTCCCCCAGGAATCTCATATCAGAACAAGAGAAGTCTACAGCTTGGCCTAACTAGATGGGAACCTTTCTCCCAAAAGAGATTTATGACTTATCAGGGCACCTTGCAGGAGAAAAGATTTAAAAAATGATACCTTCTTAGACGTGTATACCTCTGGTCTTCTACTTAGACCTTAACTTCATGTCAGGACCATGAAGACAGACTTGACATATTGCTGGATCTTTTTACCCTTCTTCCCAGGGTAGCCACATTGAATACAACCCTTTTATTGGCCTTCCACTAATTTTTTGGCTCTTTTTAATTACCTTCTTGAGGATGAGAAGTCAAACTTGGCTTCTTGGGCCTAAGTCCAATAACAAGAGGGTAATCTTGAGTGTTGCTCCTCGGGAGTTGTCTAGGTTATCTTTTGAGACTAGGTCTCTCAACAGGATCTTGGACTTGTCAATCATGCTATATTTACAGGTCAGTGAGTCTCACAGATTCTCCTATGCCTGGGCCTCCAGTAATGGATTTATAGATGCACTCCTCTATGCCTGGCTTTTATAAGAATGTTGTAATTGAACTTAGATCATCACACTTCACACCTGGAACTTTAGCACCTGACCCATCTCCCCGGCCATAGGCTAGAAGAAATTCTTCAATAACTCTCCATTCTTGGGGGACAGGACACTTCATTCAGTTACTTGCATATACATTCATTGAGCATTCAGGTGGAAATACCTGTGTCTGCTACTGTGAAACAGTTCAAGTCTCTGCCCTCACATAGATCCCATTCTCACAGAAGGTCTAGGAGCAAGACAGATGCATGCTTCTTAGTTTATTTTGAGACAAAGCCTCACTATGTAGCCTAGGCTGGCCTTCAACTCATGATTCTCTTATCATACCTTCCTCAGTGCTGACATGAGTATGCCGCTAAGCGTGGAGGAAACCCATAGTTACTGCAGTGTGCTAGGAGCTGCAGGTCTCCTAAGGGACTGTCTTTGATCACAGGCCCTATCCTGTGGGGCCAGGAAGAATTCTACAGGGGGGTGTTAAGGAAATAAAAAGATGCTAAATTTGTTAATGCTTTCAACTGAGAATGTAATTTCTAAATGTACACATTCTGATAATAAGAAGTGGAGAATAAAATTAATCAGATTTCAGTACATTGCTTTTGATATCAATCTTGAGCCATGTCACCTAACCTTGGATGTAATATATTATGGTATTTAACCACACACACACACACATACACACACACACACACACACACACACACACACACACACACACATTTAATATGTTTTAATTAGCAGCATAACTGACATATGCAGTAATAAGTTTCCTTGTGCTACTTTCCTATAGAATGTGTTTCAGTTGATTCTTCCCCATACCCTCTCTTCTCCTCATTCCAGTTTGTACCCTTCCTTTCTCAGTACTCTCCTTCCCACATTCATATCACCTGTGCTCTATGGTCCCCCTCATTTCCATCACCTGTGCTCTGTGATCCCCCTCATCCCCACATTTAAGCCTCTTTCCTCTTTTCATGACCCCATTTTAGTTCCTGACCTCTTTACCCACATCCACTCTTATATAAACAACACACACACACACACACACACACACACACACACACACACACCCATTACAAGTTGCTAAGGGCACCTGTTGCTCTTATAGAAGACCCCAGTTTGGTGCACAGCATTCGCATGGTAACTCGAGTTCCAGAGGCTCCAATGCCCTCTTCTAATTTCTGCGAGCACTACATACATGCAGCACACGTACATACACACAGGCAAAACTCTCATGCAATAAAATAAATATATCTATGTTTTAAAATTAGAAACTAGAATCTGCATATGAAAAAGAACACACTGTGTCCTTCTGATTCCAAATAACCTCAATATACTATTTTCCCATTCCATCTGTTTTTCTGCAAATTTTATAACTTTACTTTTCATTATACCTGAATAAAATTCCATTGTTTTTATATGTCCCACATTTTTATTACCTATTCATCTAAGCTGTTTCCATTTCCTTGCTATTACAAATAGAGCAGCAATAAATATGAATGTGCATGCATCTGTACAGTGGGATGTTTCTCTATACATGTATCTGTACATGCAATTATAACCAACAACCAACGTGCCAAACTGGATAGACTAAAGTCCATAAGGACTCAACCATCTGGGGATGGGAGAGGTGGCCTTCCCCAGGGAAGAGCACATCAATTGGTTCTCTAGTGCCAAGTAATCAGCCCTGAAAACAAATAAAAAAGAGACCATGGATTTAAAGGAGACTAAGAGACAAAGATTTAGAGGGAGAAAAGGGAAGGGAGAAATTTTGTAATTAAATATAATATCAGAGTAATCTCAAAAATAAAAAGGAAATGAATATGAATATTTATAAGAAGAGAAATAGGCATTTAGATGTTCACTGATGAGAAAAAAACAATTAACCTTGAGGACAAGTGGTAGGAGGTTGACATTTGGCTGTCCTGGTCAAGTGGTTTAGAGTGTGCATCTTAGCTGTTGTTTTAAGACACATCACATTTCCATTAGTATAGCCCTAGGAGATTAGACACAAATCCTTGATTTTTCAAATAAAGGTTGTAGAAAATGGTAAGGCCCTGGAGATACTTTACATGAATTTTCAAGACCAGGCAATTGTCAACTAGAGCCGACATTGGCACCAGGCTTCCAGAGACAAGTTTGCCTTTTGTTCTAAAGTAAAACTGGGAATTGACAGACAGACAGATTAGATATAGACGCATATCTCTGTGTGTGTGTGTGTGTGTGTGTGTGTGTGTGTGTGTGTGTGTGTGTGTGCCACGCATGCACGGGTGTGCATGCTCACATACACACAGGCACGCACATCCTGATCTAAAGTGGTTCAACTCCCTGATGAGATCACATTTCCCCCTCTAGTCCTAGTGGCCACCTGTGAAAATGTGAAAAAGAGATTAGATCCCAGCTCTGTGTACTGTGCTGCCAGAATGCTGAAGAATTGCTCAACCATACTTTTAAAATTCAAAGAGCAAGGCTATCTGAACTCATGTATTGTGGTATTTTAAGAGAGACGTTTTCAACTTGCAGCTTTCCTCTTTTTATTCTTTGCTTTAAAGAAGTTTTTTAAAATATTACTCATTTTTATATTTCAATTATGAGTGCAGTACCTATGAAGGACAAATGAGGTATCAGATTCCCTGGAGCTGAGAGTTACAAGCAGCTGTGAGCTACTATGGGTGCTAGGGACTAAACTCAGGTCTTCTGCAAGACCTATAGGTGCTCTTAACTTCTGAGCCTTCTCTCCATCCCCTTACTCTTTACTTTTGCTTGAAATGACTTTAGGTTAACTTACAAAGCACTGCTGTGGCCATGGGTGAGATCCTCAGGTATGCCCCAGTTTCAATGATCTTCCTCTCCTACCTCCACCTCTTGCTGATCTCATTTTACAAATAATTTAAGAAAATAATTTCCAGTTCCATCCATATTTCCTCCAAATGACGTGATTTCTTTCCTTATGGCTGAGTGAAATCCCATTGTGTCTATATAGCACTTTTCATTACCCATTCATCTATTAATGGACATCCAACTCTGGCTGTCCTTAGTTGTATCCCAGCCATTGCCCCCGGCCATCCTAAAGACCAGTGTGTGACATGTGGCCTTCTCTAAGACACCCAGCCACTGTTTCAGGAACAGTTTCCACAGCTGCTGTGGGTCAGTGTGGCTTTAGGTGTCTCTTACAAGCCTTTTTCCATAGTGATTTATTATAGCGACCTTTCAAAACAGCCTTGACCTTGAATGCTCAATTTCTGCCCTTCTCCCATTTTATCTAGTCAAAGAGCTTCAGCAAAGCATGTTAGTCCCTTCCCAGTTGGACAGCAGCCCACTCGTCTACTCTCATCTTCTATATCTTCAAGCCTATTCCGTTTTTTTTTTTTTTCTTTTTGGTTTTTTGAGACAGGGTTTCTCTGTATAACTTTACACCTTTCCTGGGTCTCGCTTTGTAGACCAGGCTGGCCTTGTACTCACAAAGATCCACCTGCCTCTACCTCCCAAGTGCTGGGACTAAAGGCGTGTGCCACCACCGCCCGGCTCAAGCCCATTCCTTGTTCTTTGCTGTAATTATTTTTAAGAATTGACTTCTTCTCTCCTGACACCAGTTTCCACCTCTCTGGTTTTTTTCAGTTGCTTACAATGTTTTCCTTCTCCTTTCTCTTCAATGCATCCCTCATACTCAGGACCAGGACTGAGCCAACATCAGGCTTTGTTGTTGAGCATGGTCCTCTGAGCAAGACAACCCCCACCTTCATCAGAAGAGCAGTGACTGCTTGTAAAGTACATCATAATCTGGTTTGTTGACTTCTGACATTCTCTAATAGAAGTAAAGATTGAGGAGAGCCATTGTCCTTCCACTGAGACTCTAGGAGCACGTTTTAGCTGTTGAATGAAATTCTGCCCTAACGGCACATAGCCTTGGGTCTCAGGAAGTGTTACAGTATATAGCCTGGGAGGGTTAATTAAGAGAGGTTCTATCTATGTGACTAAGGGGAAGCCATTAACCACGCTGGGTGGAGATTTTCCAGTATGGGTGCTCTGAATTCCCTATACTCCTGTTGGTAACCCCTTACTCATGCTCTGTAAGTAAGCCCAAGAAACTCCTTAGTTTTCCAGGATGAATGTTGGTAGAATTTTACTTTGATTTGTCCTTGGATCTTGTAAGTCAAGGATAGATAATGTTTACTTCTCCCAAGTGACAAAATTCTCTTTGGGATGGTGCAAATGACCAAGACTGATCAGCTCCTTATGTTCACCCCAACCAAGTCTTTAATCAGCCCCAACCTTGGACCAAGCCCTGCTCACACTCCATACTTTGATCCAGCTGAATGCCTCCTTCTTAGAATCCCAATTCTACCCCCTAAAGCGGCCAAGTTTGGATTTGTGAGATATGGAGTGTGATTTCCCATCATACCCTTAGCATAATTCCATTCCAATATATATCCAATCCAACCGTCAGACATTTTATGAGAATTTAATGTTCTATGTGAATAAATGGATGGTATGGGGCCATTTTACTTTTACCTGCAAAAACCTCAGAATACAATCTCTCTCTCTCTCCCTCCTTCTTTCTCTCCTTCCTTCTCTCTCCCTCCCTCCTTTCCTCCTTCCCTCCCTCCCTCCCTCCCTCCCTTCCTTTATTTCTCTTTGCTCTTCTGTGGTAGTGCTATGAATGAAACCCAGAACCTTGTATGTTCAAGGGTGACAGTCTACCACTGAGTCATGTAACCAACCTCTCACTGAAGGGTTCTAGGCAAGTTCTCACCTGTTAATCCATGTCTCCAGCTTTTCATTAGGGAGTTACAGACATTCTATCACTGAACAATACATCTAAATCCTCACTGAGGGATTCTAAGAAGCCATTCTACTGTTAAAAAATACACATAGTACCTCATAGAGGGATTTTAGGCAAACCTTTTACTGCTAAATCACAACTTATGCCTCCATTGGGGGATTCTAGGCAAGCACTCTGCCTATGTGTAATATCCCAATCTCTAAAACAGTTTCTTGAATAGAGTGCAGGGTGAATGTTAAGCAACATATCACATCTTCATTGGTGTTACCTTGTAAATCAGCTGACTCTACATGTCTTATCTGTCTCTGTGATGATAAACAGTTGTAGAAACCATACTTTTCCATTACACAAAAATACGAGATCCACAAAGGACCATAAAGCATAAGCAATCTCATTTTATAGTCCTAAAACGCACATATTTCATTACAGAAATATAAGACAAATGAGAAAAATCCATTTTCTGAGAAGTAACATTTGAAGCTTAGATTATTTTTCATGATTATTATGTAAATTCTTAATTTTGTCAAATTTCTCAAAACTTCAATGACAAGCAAATGAAGATCTATTAGAAATCAACCTTGCTTTAGTTTCAACATATATAAGCAGTTATGTTTTCCAAGAAGTGAGAAAGAATGTGGTAAAGATCACTACACATAGACGCAAGGAGATAGACATTGCCTCTCCTAGAACAAAAGCAAAGACTCTTTCTAAGGACAATAGCCAGTGGATAAAGAGATGGATCAGTGATTAAGAATCTGTACTGTTCTTACAGAAGACTGTAGTTTCCCAGGACCCCCACTGGGTGACTCACAGTCACTTATAACTCCAGCTCTAGAGGATCCAATGCCTTCTTCTGACCTCTGTGGGTACCTGTACTCATGTGCATACACCCCCACACCAATATCCATAATTTATAATAATTAAAAAGATACTATTAAAGACAGCAGCTAGAAGGAAACTGTTGGTTTTGAGCAATCCTTTGGGAGCTTCATAATATGTTATGTGAAAACTGGAGGGCACAGTGTTTTATAAAGGATATCCATCAACTGTAAATGCTGAAGCCAGTTCTCTGTAATAATTTGTGGTTTATGAGTTTGCAAGGATTTTTCATGGATGAATGAAGTAGGTTCAAATTTATAAACAAGCTCATTCAGTGGTTGTGTTGTGTTTCAATTGATTTTGATCATTTGGAAAATGATTTGTGTGCTGTGTGTCTACCAACTGCAAATAATAGAAACAAAACAGGGATATCTACATTATGGATGTTGACATATAGAGAAATCTTTTTGCTTGAATAACTGAAAAGACATCTCATAAGATATTAAGTACGCTTGGATCCAGTGGCTAAAAATCATGGTATCAAAACTATATTTTTGGGGGAAACAGCAAAACGGCTTAGTGGGTAAAGGCACTTGCCACCAAGCCAGGGGATCTGGGACCTACGTGGCAGAAAAAGAAAAACAGCTCTTACAAATTATTTACACACACACACACACACACACACACACATACACACACACATACACACACACACACACACATACACACATACACACATACACACACACACACATACACATACACACATACACACACACACACATACACATACACACACACACACATACATACACACACACATACACACATACACACACACACGTACACACATACACACACACATACATACACACATACACACACACATACATACACACATACACACACACACACATACATACACACACACACACATACATACACACATACACACACACACACACATACATACACACATACACACACACACACACACACACAGACAGAGAGATGCACACACACTGGAAAAAAAATGAATAAGAAATGTGAAAATTTTTCAGAAACTCATTTTTTCAGTCCTGGTTTTTTATGCTCTTAACCATCAAACAGGCACTGAAGGCCACCAGCAAACCCAGGTTTATATTTTATCTTCTTCAAAACATGTTAAGCAAAGAGTCTGTTTTCCCTAAAAATTCCCATGAAAAGTGTATACCAGGCTCCACAGTAGCATATTTACGTCATGTGTTTGTGTTCTGGACAATCACTGTACATCAAGAGAAAGCATTACAAATACCACACCTGAGTGACATTCCACCTCCTGAGGGCTGTGTGGTGATATTGTGTTCCCCCAAATATTGTGCACCCAAATAAACTTATCTAGGGTCAGAGAACAGATCAGCGACTAGATATAGAGGCCAGAAAATGGTGGCACACACACCTTTATCCTATCACTTGGGAGCCAGAGATCCATGTGGATCTCTGTGAGTTTAAAGCCACACTGGAAACAGCCAGGCATAGTGACTCATGCCTTTAATCCCAGGAAGTGATGGAAGAAAGCAGAAAGGTATATAAGGTGTGAAGACCAGGAACTAGAGTTGGTTAAGATTTTAGGCTTTGAGCAGCACAGTTCAGCTGAGATCCATTCAGAGAAGGATACAGAGGTTTACAGTCTGAGGAAACAGGATCAGCTGAGGATCTGGTGAGGTGAGGTGACTATGGTTTGTTCTGTTTCTCTGATCTTCCAGGATTCACCCCAATACTTGGCCCGGGTTTGTTCTTATTAATAAGACCATTTAAGATTCGTGCTGCAGTGCTGGGAGTCATGTGTAAACCACCATGTCTGTTTTATGTGGTACTGAGGATGAAACAGAGGGTGTTGTGCATACTAGCCAAGCATTATGGCAGTTGAGCTACATCCACATACCACACTGGACCACTTTTTTTCTGAAATAGTTATTTATTTTCTTACTCATCCTTTTGTTGTTGTTAATCCAGTTGTGGTTTGAATCTGAACTGTCTCCCATAGGTTCATGTCTTAAACACCCAGTTCCCATTTTGTAGTACTTTTTGACTGCAGGAGCCCTTATTAGAGGGTCCTAACTGGTAGCAGTAGGTCACTAGAGATGGATATTTGAAGACTGCATTCACTCCTGGTTTTAACTATTCTCTGCTTCTTGGTTCTGTACTATATAAAGAGCTGTGGACTCAGGCTCCTACTACCATCCTGGGCAGAGTTATTCTCTGTCTTTCTCACTGTGATGGACTCCAGTCTACAGAAACCATGAGCCAAAATAACTCTTTCTTCCTATCTCAGTTAGCTTTAATTGTCAATTTGAAACAACCTAGTGCCATGTGAGAAAGGAGTCTCAACTGAGGCAGAATAACCTGTGGGCATGTCCCTGAGGGACTGTTGATTTTTAATTGATGTAGAATGGCCCATCCCACTGTGGGTGGCACCATTTTCTATGCAGGTGGTCTAGGGCTGTGTAAGGATACCAGAACATGAACCAGTGAGTAGTGCTTACAGCAATTTCCTTTGAGATTAAACTCTTCCCTCTTAGAGGGAAACTCCTTCACATGTTGGGTATTAAAGGGGACAAAATGGGTTCCCATGACCTCCCCCCTTCCGCCCTGCCTCCACTTTCCCCCCAGCCCCTCCCCTCCATTCCCAGCTTCTCCAGGGCAAAGACTCCCCTGGGCATTCAAATTCAACTTGGTGGATTCAGTACAGGCAGGTCCAGTCCCCTCCTTCCAGACTGAGCAAAGTGTCCCTGTGAGGGGAGAGGACAGGGGATCCCATGGCTGATATGTAAAATTAAAACACAAATATAATAAATAAAAAAAGGAGAAAAGAAAAAAAAGAAAGACATCAAAGTCCTAACCATGAATCTGAAACCTCAAGAGAGGGTTTAAAAGCCTGCAAATGAGTGATGGAGAAAGAAAGATCTTTCAAGTGAGGGAAACCTACACTGTAGAAAGATGGAAAACTAATCATAGGAAAGAGAAAGAGAAAAAAATGTAAACAATCACTTTTCTGAGCCATGTAAATGTTTAAGAATAAAGCAATACATTTATGCACAAAAAGGGGGACAAAATGATATTTTAAGATGGGCTTTTTACAGGTGTGTAACAGTAGAATGTTCTAAGGAGAGATGAACCATTCCACCCACCCAGGAAAGCTCATTAAACTCAAGGAATAAACAACTCAAATTAGCTTTAGAAAGCTCCTGAAACTGACCAGATTCAGTAAGCTTTCTCCCTTCCCAAGCATAGATAAGCATCTAGTAAGACCTTCTAAGAGAGACTCCCAGACAAGGTGAACTGCTTAGAAGAGGCTCAGATGAGCTGAGTGAGTAGTCTAGAAGAGGACACTCTCCAATCTGTTGAACTGTTTGCAGGTTGTGCAGTGATCCCCAGGTTCCCAACTTTTCATTTGTAGTTTGTGTTCTGGGAACACTTTCTCTTGTCTTATGTCTTTATATGAAGCATTAGAACTGCTGCATCACTGCCCCAGCATTTGGGTATTGTTGCTATTATATATTTTACATCTATACACTTTATAAAGCAGTACTCACATTTTAAAGCCCCAAATAGTCATGAATGTTTAGGAGATTTAAAGAGAATAATTTGACATTTCTATTTTGCTACATGTGATAGTTAGCTTCAATTGTCAATTTGACACAACCTATAATCAACTGGGACAAAAGTCTCAATGACGGATTGTCTAAATTGAGTTAGCCTTTTGGCATGTCTATAGGGATTTGTCTTAATGAAGCTAATTGGTATAGGAAGACCCTGCCCAGAGTGGGTGACACCATTCCTTATTCAGGGTCTCCTGAACTGTGTGAGAGTGGAGATATCAAGTAAAGTATCAACAAGCAGCTGAGCATGCATGCATTCATTTCTCTTTGCTCTTGACTGCGTGTACTATGCAAGCACTGTCTCAAGCTGTGACCACTGTGACTTCCCTGCAGCAATGGACTCTAACCTGGAGAGCTGAAAAGAAAAAAAAAAAAAAATTCTCCCTCGATTTGACTTTTGTCATTTTAGTTTATCATTGTATTATTTATTATTGTACAGCAAGAGAAAGAAAACTAGAACAGCAAACACAGCAACCTCTTAAGCATTCACTATAATATGCTATAAAGTCTTTACAGACATTGAATCAGCGAATGGTAGCAAACTCTATTCCCGAAGAAAATACAAGGCTCTAATCACAAAATTTCCAAAATGTAATCTTGTTTCAGGTGTATTATGTCTAAACACATTTCTGTGAGTATGTCTTCTTGATACACATGCGCTGAACTCATTCATGGTCAATATGCTTTGAATCATACTTGAATGAAGCTCACATAGCAGTTATGTGTTCTCAGAAAAACCCATCCCAGGTAGGTTGTCTTAAGACCAACAGGCATATTGAGGTTTGAATGTGAACTGTCTCCCACAGGCTCACGTGTTTGAACTTTTGGTACCTATTGAATAGTGTTGTTTGAGGAGCTTACAGAGCCTTTAGGAGGTGGAGCTTTGCTAAGGGAAATATTCCACTGAGGAGACTCTGTAGCCTAGCCCTACTTCTGCTTCCTTTCTGTTCCCAGGCTGCTGGTGTGGTGTTATGACTTGTTTGTATTTCAAAGCCTTAAGCAATCAGGCAATGCTGTCTTACCCAGTCTCACTTGGCGTGATGCTTGATATCATCAATCTGACTAAAAAATCACCTAAGAGACAAACCTCTGCGTACATCTGTGAGGAAGGTTTTAGATTAGGCTAATTGAGGTAGTAAGATATACCTTGAATATGAGTATCAGCATCCCATGGATTAGGGTCCTGGACTGTATACAAAAGAGAAAGTGAGCTGAGCATTGGCATCCATCTGTCTCTGCTTCCCAACTATGGATGAAATGTGGTCAACTTCATCAGGCTCCTGCTGCCACGCCTTCTCCACCAGGATGGACTGTACCCTTGAACTGTGAGCCAAAGCAAATCCTTCCACCCTTTAGCTGTGGTTCTCATGTGTTTTGTCACAGGAAGAAAAAAGAGTACATAATGCACCTAGGAATATGTGCACCATGTAGTTAAAATATTTTCAACAACCAACTTTTACAGTGATTTTATAATTTCAGGTAAACTCAGGGAGCAAGAAAATTCTCATATACATCATCTACATGGATGAAGATGAACTGTGTATATTAAGTAGGATGCTCTGTATTCCTTTATACAGATCTGAGACTCTGATTTCATTAACTTCCACCCTGCTGTTGTGTGAATCTGAGACACACCCCCACCCCATTCATATTTTGAATGACCAGTCCCCACTTTGTTGTGCTACCTGGAATGCTTGCAGAGTTTTTGGAAAGTCGATGTGTGGATGGTGGAAATAGGTCATTGAGGGGAATTTGAAGGGTATACATAATGCTGATTTCAACCTGATTTCTCTACTTCCTGGTTTCCCACCATGAAAAACATCCTTCACAATACATTACTATTCCTATGAATGGAACCGAGTCCAAACATGGCTTCTCCCATAATGATAGACTCAAATCCCTCCAAAACCATGCACTAAAATAAGACAATGTAAAATCAGTTAACTCACAACCAGAAGAAAAACTTTTGGGGTGTCTATTTTCATTCAAGTCTTCTGACCATAGATTCTCTCAATTTTTTTCTTTATCTGGGATGACTTTATTTTGTTTTTTCTATTTGTAGAATAATTTTAATAGATGTAGAACTTCTGGTAGATAGTTCCATTGTCTCCTGACTGTCATTGTTTCCCTATAAATATGTTGCTTCTCTTTGGCTGCTTTGGAACATCCTCTTTATCTTTAGTTTCCCATAGCATGACCATGGTGATGTACCCACAAGTTGCTTTTGATTTAATTTTTAAAGTATTTGCTGTTTTTTTGAGGCTGTATCTCACAATGTCGCCCATGCTGATCTTGAATTCATAATAATCCTTTATGCCTTTTGGTGAAGTTTGATTTGTGCTCTAAGAAATAAAACTTAGCTGGAGATCAGAGTATGGGGCTAGCCACTAGGTAATCATAGAGACCAGGCAGTGGTGGCACACACCTTTAATCCCAGCACTTGGGAAGAGGAAGAAAGAATTCAGGAGTTCAAGGTCACTCTGGGGTACAGGAGATTGATCCAATCTAAAAGAGAAACAGCCAAGTGGTGGAGTGTAGCATGAATCTTAAAGAATCTTATTAATAAAATCAAACCTGAGGCCAGTTATTGGGGTGAATGCTAGAAGATCAGAGAAGCAGAACAAGCCACAGCTACCTCACTTTGCCAGTTCCTCAGCTGATCCTGTTTCCTCAGACTGGAAGCATCTCAGTCCTCATCCAAAATGAATCTCAGCTGAACTGTTGCTCCAAAGCCTAAAAGCTGAAGCAGCCAAATGCTTCTAGTTTCTGGTCCTCATGCCTTATATACCTTTCTGTTTTCTACCACCACTCCATGGGATTAAAGGCGTGAGTCACCATGCTTGGCTGTATCCTTGAACAGATGGATTTCTGCCTCTGGAATGCTAGGATTAAAGGCGAGTGCTACCACTGCCTATCCTCTATATTTAATATTGTGGCTGCTCTGTCTCTGAACCCAGATAAGTTTATTAGGGTGCACAATATTTTGGGAAACACAATACCACCACAGAGGAAACTCATGCCTTTAATCCCAGCACTAGGGGAGTGGAGATAGGAGGTGATATGGCTGGGCAGAGAGAGGAATACAAGGCAGGAGGAGACAAGAGCTTGGCCCCTTCCAGGCTGATGAGTTGGCAAGGTAAGAGGTAGCTATGGCCTGTTCCTTTGTCTCTCTGGTCTTTCAGCATTTACTCCAGTATCTGGCTCTGTGTTTTTATTATTAGGGCAAATTAGTAATTTCTTCCAATATTTTTAAAGCCTTTAATCTCTATTCTCTTCTTCTAGGACCTTAATTATGTATGTTGTAATACATATATGGGAAAATTTCTTCAAGTTTCTTCCAATATTATGTCTTCTTCCAAAGTCACAATAACTTTCCTTCATTGCATCTGACGTTATTCAGTTCTTTCAGCAAAACTTTCAAACATTATGATTTCTTAAGTTCTAGGACTTAAACTTTATTTTTTAGTAGTTTCTCTAAAAATGGTCCACTTCTGCTCAGTTGGGTTCATCTTTTCCTTTATGCCATTGACCGTATATTTCTGGAAATCCTTTGTTTGTTGATTACAACACTGAGACTATCTTGGTCTTCATCTATCGATTGATTTTTCTCTCAACTGTAGAGTGCATTTTGTTGTTCTCTCCATGTCCGGTAATTGTTTATTGTGTACCGACTAAACACTGTGAGAGTTACAATGCAAACACAAAATTCTGCTGTTTTCATTGATGACTTGCTTTTTTTGCTCTAATGAATGATTTCATTGCAGGCTAATGCAATGTCAATGTTCTATTTTATCTTTTAGTAGGGTATGCACGTTTGATTTCTTTTGGTCTCAGTATATCCTGGTTTCATTCTTATAGTTTTGGTTGTAAGCCTAGCCTTTAATGGCCGAGCCATCTCTCCAGCCCAGCCTGGTTTCATTCTTATGCCATTAGAAATTATCCTGACCAAAAGCCACTTTGAAGGAGAAAGGTTTTATTGGGCGGACAACTCCAGGTCACAGTCAGTAACAGGGAAGTCAAGTCAGGAACTTGAAGGCTGATCTGCTTGCTGTTCAACACAGCATTGCCTCTAAGCAAGGAAGCCACTTCATAACTGAAGTAGTGTGGCTGGCTGTGACTTGCTGGCTAGCAGACAGATCTGTACTTAGCTCACTTTCCTATATAGTTCAGGATCACCCGCCTAGAGAATGGTGCCTCCACAGTGGGCAAGGCTCTGCTACATCAATTAATAATCAAGAAAATCCATCTACAGACATGCCCATGGGCCAATCTGAGCCAGAAAATTCTTCAGTTTAGATTCTCTTCCCAGATATGTCTAAGTTATGTCAAGTTGGCAATTAAAGATAACCAGGGCATAGAGTCAAACCTTAGTAAATTGGGAAAATAAAGTCTCACTCTCCTCTTGGCAAGCCACAACTGAGATTTTTGTTTCTTTGTTTTGTTTGGTTTTTCTTAAACTATTTATTCTTATTTAATTTATATGTATGCATATGCATTTGTATAATTGTATGGCACATGTATACAGGTACCCACAGAGGCCAGAAGATGTCATGAGATCCCCTGGAGCTGGAGTTACAGGTGGTTGTGAACTGCCTGACATGGGTGCTAGGAACTGAACTCGAGTCCCGTAACAAGTGTTCTTAAGTGCTGAGCCCTCTCTCTAGTCCCACAACTGAGACTCTTGCTTGAGTTTCCCTGAAATGTTTTCACAACAACTTACCAACTGCTGCTTTATGCCGAAGGTCTTTGTATTTATTCACCATAAGCATAATGTACGTATCAGCCAAGTATTTGAAGGAAACTTACATGGTCCCCTCATTAGCTTTAATGGTCAACTTGTCACACCCTAAAGTCACCTGAGAAGACAGTCTCAGCTGAGAGATTGTCCAGATCAAATTGGCCAGTGGGATCTTTATGGGGGATGGTCTTGATTATTAACTGATAGAAGAGGACCGGACCTATTGTGAGTGGCATCATTTCCCAGGCAGGTGGTCCTGGTTTGTGTAAGACAAACAGCTGAGAGTGAGCCAGTGGACAAGCCAGCAAGCACTGTTCTTCCATGGTCTAGGCCTCCCTGTTGCTGATTGAGTCCTTGCCCTGACTTCCCTTGGAGAGTGACCAACCTTTCGTCCTCTAATCTGCTTTTTGGTCATGGTATCTGTCACTCTAGAAGAATGAAACTAGAACACAGGATGATCTGAGGCTGTCACTTTCTGTATAGCCTTTCCTTGCTGTCATTTCTTACATTTTGAGCTATCTGTTAAGTCTCAAATTCTGGCACCTCACACTAACAAGGCTGGCTGTGTCTGTTGGTGTTCTAGGCAATGGGCAGCCCCAGGAGGAAAATGTTGTACATGCCCAGATCTTACCCACTGAAGTTTCTTTAGCTCATGAGTTGAGTAACTTCAAAAAAAAAAAAAAAATTCAATATCTGTCAGCTTTGGGTTGTTCCCCCAGTGCCATCAGAAAGGTTGATCTTTAATTTTTGTCCCCAAGTAAATTTTTATTATTTGCATGCCATTTAATTAAGTGTAAAGTACTTCATAAGAACTTGAACTCTTTAATTACAAATTGACATTCTCATTGGCTCATTTTTTAAATCCCTTAATCTTGTCTTGTTTTGTTTTGCTTGTTTTTTTGTGCTGAGAATTGAACTCCGGACCTTGTGCATGCCAGACAAATGCTATACCACTGGGCCACACCCCAGCCCTTCACTGGGGGATTCCAGGCAGGTGCTCTACCACTGATCCTTACCCCTAGACCCTCACTGGAGGATTTTAGGCAAGGGTTCTTTTGCAGACTATCTCCTTAATCTATTTATCAAATAGGAGATTTCTAACATATTTTGAAGACATTCCTGTCAGCCCTTCAGAAAATAAGGCGACAGAATGTCTGGGGAGAATAAACCCCTATAAATGGATAGGAAAGAAAATACTGGTGTCTGGAACAGAGATTTCCTCAGTGAAGTCAGCAAAGACAGATTATACCATGCCTGAGCGGCTGCTCTTAAAGAAAAAAAAATGATTTTCCATAATTCTGGGGTCACCAGTGAGGACTGGAGGAGTTAAGTCTGAACATTTGTTCGTTTATTCATTCTTGTTTTGTTCTTTCTGTCTCTGTAGTGCAGATGATTGAATCCAGGACTGTGCATGCTAGGCAAACATGCTACCACTGAGCCACACCCCAGCCCCTCACTGGGGGAGTCTAGGCAGGTGCTCTACCACTGAGCCACACCCCAGGCCCTCCTTTGACATTTTAATTTCCAGACATTGCCTCACTAAGTTGTCCAGACTAGCCTGAACTCATTCCATAGCACAGGAAGGCCTTGAACTTATGATCTTTTCTCCTCAGCCTCCCAATCCAGAAGTCTGGGGATTAGAAAGTCAGACCACCAGGCCATTTTGTTTCCCCTACATTTTGAGTAGCTTTGACATGAGGAAATTGTGGATTTAGAATAAGAAAATCAAAGTTAGTTCAGTGATCAGGTTTTCCTCCGTTACTTCTGTTGTTTTGGGCTTCCATTTATTATTTTACATTTCTAATCAAAATTCAAAAGATTTCTCTCTCTCTCTCTCTCTCTCTCTCTCTCTGTGTGTGTGTGTGTGTGTGTGTGTGTGTGTGTGTGTGTGTGTGTGTGTGTGTGTGTGTGTGTGTGTGTTTGTGTGTGTGTGTGAGAGAGAGAGAGAATGGCATATGTGTGTACCGTGTGTGTGTGTGTGTGTGTGTGTGTGTGTGTGTGTGTGTGTGTGTATACCCTGCAGTTAGAAGGACAGGTAGTAGGGTGAATCACTTGACCTGGGTGCTGGGAACTAGACCTGAGTACTCTGTAAGAGCAGTAAGCACTCTTAACCTCTGGACCATCTCTCCATCCCCTCAAAGAACACTTTTGATGATCTTGCACAAGTGAATATACATTAAGCACTAATAAGATCTAAACACAATCAAATATAAGGAAATAAAAATATATTCCTAACTCATGCAACAGTCTCATACAATTCCTGGTCCCCAAGGTTGGTTCCATGTAGTCACTCAGCTATCCAGGATGACAAGATTCTGATGTCTTGTGTGACATCCAGTGTCACAGAGGACACTACCATGGCACATAGCAGAAAAGAAAACAGTGTTTGAAACTTCTGATGGAGGGCCTAGGAGATGGCTCAGTGTGTAAGAAGGAATAATTGGGCTGGAGAGATGGCTCAGTGGTTAAGAGCACTGACTGCTCTTCCAGAGGTCCTGAGTTCAATTCCCAGCAACTACATGGTGGCTCACAACCACTAATGAGATCTGGTGCCCTCTTCTGGCCTGCAGGAACACATGCAGGCAGAATAAATAAATAAATCTTTTTAAAAAAAAAAAAGAAGAAGAAGAAATAATTGATATGTAAGTATGGAGACCTGAGTTTGAATCCCCAGCAACCATATAAAAAGCTACCCCAAGCTTGAGTCATAGTCAATGGACCAAATCATCAGGTTTGGCCACCCATCCTCCAGAAGTCAGTTAAAACTGCGTAATAGTAAAAAGCCAAATATTCAATGTTTCCACATTGTTCAAAGAGACAAACTGACCCAGTGACCACCCCCAGTCCATCTACAGTGTCCTAAGGTGATATTTCAGTTTAAATGGAGGGCCAGAATATTCTCATTTAAGCAGTCCTGGTCAAGGCATGGTCCTACCCACCACTGGCCCGTCATTGTCTGAGCTTCAGTCTTGTCCTGGAAGGAGATATGAGAAGTTACAACTCTCTTCCAGAGTCAAGGTACCCCTCTGGCTGGAGCCTTTTGCTCATCTCAGCAAGAGGTTCTTGGGGAAATTCCCGTTTGGGGGGGCTGGGGCTCCATTATTTCAATGGTCTCATAGTCAAATTGAAAAACACCAATGTCCCTTTAGACTGTCTTCATTTCTTACAGGCAAGTTATAGGGATGACCTTGTGTGTGTCATGGGGATGGGGACAAGAGGCAGTGGGGGGACCTGACTGGTTTGGTTTGCTTTGGAGTTTTTGAGACAAGACATCATGTTCACCAGGTCTAAAACTATAGAAGGCATGGAGTCCTTATACTCACAGATAAATACCAGGAAAACCAGGAATGTCAAACACAGGGGTTGCCTCATCAAGAAAGAGATGTATAATCTGTTTTCTGCCTAGAAATCTGGGTATGGATAACCTGGTAACCTCTGTACTATCTATATGACTGAGGCCACCACCACCACCACCACCACCACCACCCTGCAGACCCTACAATCAGAATGAGATGTAGTTAATAGCCTGGTGACCTTTGTGCTGTCTATATGACCAAGACCACACCAGATCCTCTCCCAGGACCTCACGATGACAAATGTCATCTATCTATAAAGTCCATCTTCATGAAATAAGCAACATGTACTTTGAAAGACTTTTGATGTAATCATGCCTTTGTACATGGGATTGTGTTACACCAGAAAACTTTTTTCCAGATTGCACTATTCTATAATATGCTTAAAATAAACTGCATTGTGTCAGACTCTGGAAGTTTGGAAGCTTGAACCAACACCAGCTAAGTCATGCCAAACTAGACTTCTTTCTTGCCTCTGCTTGCCATGGTGTTTGCAGAGACCACACACACATATATAAAACTCTTTGAACTCCGGATCCTCCTGCCTTTACCTCCCAAATACCGGCATTACAGGCATGGACCACCAGCCTGACTTGAGAAAGAAGTACTTAGGGAGCACAGGTGTGCACATCTCTGTAGTCTAAATTAATGTTAAATCGGAGCCATTCACAAAACACCAGCTTTGGTGAACATCTAACAAGGTTGAGAACATTGCAATAAGAATAAGTGTCTTATTTTGATTGTTGACCTGACCCTGAAGAGAGTTTGGGTATGATTCATTACAAAATGGGAGGCATCTGGATTACAATATCTCATTCAGGTGGCTTATTTTAGTGTGTGTGTGTGTGTGTGTGTGTGTGTGTGTGTGTGTGTGTGTGTGGCACATATGTGTTATATGGACATGTGCTATGCCACAGTATGAGCATGGGGGTTGGAGGATAACTTGCTGGGATTGGTTGTCCCCTTGCATCATGGGTGTTCTGGGGATTGAACTCAAGTAGTTGAGTTTCACAAGGACCTCATCCTCTGAGCCATCTCACTGACCCCAAACCTATAAGCACACCCAGTACTCTACCCTGCTCCCTGCTCAGTGCTATTTATGTGCATCAGCATTCAGAGGGTACCAGTTGAGATTTCTGGCTTCTGTCCTAGAACAAAGAATGGATCCAGGGATACACAGACAGTGGTAAAAATAAAGGCAGGTAGCTAAGGAAAGACAGTCCCAAGGGTTGAAGTAGCTCAGGGAGCTGGACAATGTCTGATGTTCAAAGACCCTAGCCCTCAACAATCCTGACACAAATCATTTATATAGCACCTGCCTTCTGCCAGATGTAGAGACCACTGCCCACACTCTGTCCTTCACAGGTAGTTTTAGTGATGAGGGAGCCAGCAGTTTTGCCAACTGGCCTCTCTCACGCCAATCTTGATGCTGCCCTCTGTGCCCTTTCCTGCCACACTAGGGGTCTCTATTTCCCCAAAGCAGGTTACATAAGCCTCTCTGATTCTAAGTCTTCCAAGATGATAATAAACATAAACTGTTTGCACACGGTTGAGAAACAGGGCCTCCATCCCATTGTCCCAGAATGGGGGAAGGGGGTCAGGGAGGAGGAGGTGACTGGTTTTAAAGATTTTTCCAGCCAGAATGCAAATAGCTCGGAATGAAGTGACAATGGAGAGGAAGAGTTGGGTCAGGCAGTGGGAGAGAGGGTGAAGTGGGTGCCGGCTGTCAATAAGGTTAAACACATGATTGACGGAGTTGATGCAAGAAGGGAAATGGAATTTTCTGACGCAGGGCCAGCCACAGCCCCACCGAGGAACTGCACCTCTGCTTGTCACTTATTTTGAGGGGAAGAGGTTATTTATTATCTGTCTTCAAGAGGATCCCTCTTAATGGAAACAAACAAACAAAAAATTGATACATCATTGGAGGGTGCACTATCCTTTAGCGTAAAGCCCCTGGGCTAAGTAAGAGAAGAAGCGGGAGCTGGAGAGAGCCACAGCAGAGTCCCTGTCTGAAATGACAAGAGTGGCCTTTTCTTCTCGCTCCCTCTGAATGACCACCGTGAAGGCAAATCAGCAGAAACGACAGCAAAAGAGAGAGCCACAGGGGCTGAACTGTCTGCCAGCCTCAAGTGGGGCAGGGGTGGGGATTCAATGGGTCTCCCTCCGCCTCACGGGAGGCCTGAGTCAGCCTTGCTGAGATCCGGTGACATTTCTGTCTATTAATGGAAGAGAGCACATGCCTTTCATTGCCAAAGTGGGAGGTGGGGGCAGGCTTTGTCTGCTCTGCCCTTGTTCCATGGCCTGATTGTTTGCAGGGAAAAATAAACACACACACACACACACACACACACACACACACACACACACACACACGACTGAAGCTTCCATTCAACAATGGCATGTTTGGTTCTGAGGAGCTGCTGAAAACCAGAATGCCTTACCATATTAATGAGCTCTGTTGCCAGATAAATACCTGAGAGGAGGGGCTCCCTGGAGAAGGAAGGGAAGGGCAAAGCTAAAAGCATTGAGCTGTGCTGATCTTCACATGATAGGAAAGCTATTAAGAAAACGGCACATTACGTCCTGAGGCGGGGATTTTTGTGTTAAATAGGGGTAAAAATGGACACACACACACACACACACACACACACACACACACACACTGCTTAAACCAATATACAATATCAACATTGATGTAAAGTACGTGCTTCCAACTAATTATCTAATATCCTCATTGTGGGGACCCAGTATTGACATTCCTCCTGGCTTAAAACAAAACAACAACAACAAAAAAAAAAAAAAAAAAAAAAAAAAAAAACCAGAGCTGGGAGGCCGTGAGGTGGCTCAGCAGGTGAAGGCACTTGTCACCGAGCCTGATGACCTGAGTTCAATCCCAGGTCTCACGTGGTGGGAGGAAAGAACTGACTCCTGAAAGATTTCCTATGACCTCCCCACAAGTCCCATGCCGTGTGCCCATCCCCCAAACCCCATGCACAATAAATAAATAATATAACATATATTCAAATTAAAATAATTTTTAAAAAACTCAAGGAGCTGGAGAAACAGCTCAGTGGTTAAGAAGGCTGGCTGCCTTTCCAGAGGACCTGGATTCAATTCCCAGCATCTCCATGGTGGCATGCAACTGACTTCGATGCCAGTTCCTGGGCATCTGACTCACAATTCTGGCTTCTGCAGGCACACCATTGCTGCACACCAATACATGCCAGCAAAAATACCTAACCGTGTAAAATTGAATTAAGATTAAAAATTAAAATAGGAATCAGAACCAGGAAGCCAGTAATACGATACATAAAATTAGGTGAGCTTTGGAGGCAAATGCCTGTATTCCCCACTCTTGAGAGGCTGGCATGATTCAAAGCCAAACAAACAACTGATATGTTGGTATGATATATTGGTATGATACCCTATGGTTGATAATGATATATTACACTTGTAATGTTTAGCACTCGGGATTCTGAGACAGAAAACGTGAGTACATTGTCAGAGTGAGCTACATAGCAAGAGACCCCATCTCGCCAACCCTACCCCAAAAAATGAACAGTGAAAGCAAGTCATCTGAGAGGCAAGTGGGGGAAACTAAGGTCAAATTCACACTTTAAATCCTCAGAATCCACATGAAAAGCTAGGCACAGTGACTCACGCCAACACTGATATCAGAGTGGGGTGGCAAAGACAAGTGGATTTCTATACCCCACTAGGCAGCCAGTGTAGCTGAACTGGAGAGTTCCAAGTTCAACGAGAGAAGCTGTCTTAAAAAAAATAAATAAGCTGGAAACTGATGGAGGATACTCATTGTTGACCTCTGACCCTCTGCACATGTCCACTCGTGCACACGCTCCTGAGTTCTGTGTACACTTACACAAAGACATGCATATCACACATATACACTGAGAGACAGACAGAGAATGAGATGGGTGGACAGACGAGAGACAGACAAACTGAAAAAGCTCTTCTGGGAACTCTAAGAAGCATGGAGTGGAATCTGCTAGAGGTAAGAGTTGAGAGTGAAATCACCACCAAGGAAAGTGAATTCCTAGCCATAGCCATAAAGGGCTTTATAGCTCTGAGGACCCAGCCTGTCCCCAAGGTAGCAGCCATGCCACAGAGTTGTCCCATTGGTTCCCAGGGCAGGAGCAGAATGAATGGCCTTTCGAATGAATACAGACACAATTGTTTTGTTGTTGTTGCTGTTGTTGTTTTGGTTTTTTTTGTTTGTTTGTTTTAAAGCACTTAGACTCACTCAGAATGGAATCTGGTCAGTCCTAAGGAGGGTGGGATAGTGGCAGAGAATACAAATCAGTGTCTACAAGCCTTCAACGGGCTGTGTTGTGTTAAAGGAATACAAGTAAGCCTGAGTGCTCAGTTGTGGGTGAGTCATCCACATCCATGCACCACTATCTATCTACGGCTCACGGAACTGTGCGGGAGAGTAGGCGGAAAGAGTGTAAGAGCCCGTGGATTGGGAGAGGAGCTGTGCAATGCTGGTTTCTTACAGCCCCTGACTTGCACGAGACCAACACAGGATCAAGCCAATAAACATTTCAGCATGAGTCAGGGAGGGTACATGAGGCCACCCCCATATCTGAGGAGCTCTTGGTAATTGCTGGGTGGTGAGAGAAGGAAAATTATTCTGCGTTGGGCACGTGGCCATTGGTAGGTTGCCCCTAGCCCAGTGAATGGGCACACACATCTGCATATGGACAGCGCTAATTGGACTCAGGGGCTTACCGATAATAATTTAAAAAGAGAGAGAGAATTTTTGAAGATGGGAGTGAGATAGGGTGGGAGGATATGATTAATATACATTCTATAAATGCATGAAAATTTCAAAGTCTAAAGAATATTACTTCAAAAAGAAACCGGCAGACCTCTGTTGGATCTGCTCTGAGCTTATAGCTACTCCACTTAAAGGGTTTAACCATTCCGTCCTGCAGCTACACATCTTTCACCTGTGAGGGAAGGGCTGGGTGAACAAGGACCCTCAGACCCACAGTTTTGTATAGCTGAACTTGAGGAAGGCCAATGGGAGCGCCAACTATGGAAGCCCCACAGACCACGTTTACTGTTCTTAGAGTGGGATTGGGGTTGTTGTTGGGCTTTTCTCTGAGGACTTCATTGCTATTTTGAGATGGGGTTTCACTATGTAGCCCAGGCTGGCCCTGAACTCACAGTCCCCCTGAAGCTCCAGAGTGCTTGAGTCACAGGTATGTAATACCATTGGTCAGTATTTTCTTCTAGCCCACGGCTTCTCTGTTCATTCTTACTGTGGTGTCTTTGGGAGAGCACATTGTCTCTTAACATATTCCCTTATTTCTGTAGGTTCCTGAATGATTGGGCTTCTCAGTCATGGTTCAAGTAATCTGACTATTCGTTTGTTCTCTATCCTGCTTGATTAAAGCATTATCAATTACTGTATCCTTTCCTTTCCATTCCCTCCCTTCCATTATCATCCTTCCTTCTTTCTTCCTCTTTGCCTCCCTTCTCACACTCCCTCCTCACCTCCCCCCAGTCCTCCCCTGCTTTTCCCAGTTCTAAGGACAGAATCCCAGGCTTGGTATATGCTCAACCACTGATATAGCCACACTCATACCCTAAGCACAAAACCACAGATTGTGGCTCATTTGTTACTGCCTCTGTTGTCATGATCGAATATGGAATTCCATGTATACCCTGAAAGGAATTCCTCCAGTTTTGCAGAAAGGAGCTGGCATGCAATTAACTTTTGTAAGTGCTTTGGTAAGTGGTTTGAGGACTCATATCCATAGGCAGCCATGACAGGACCTTAAGGAAGGAGTCCAGCAGGAGCAAAAGCATCGTAGCCATAGGTAGCAATATGGGGCCTTTAACTGAGAGCCTTCAAATCTCAAAGTCAAAGAGAGGTTCCTGGTTCTCACAGGTTTTCAGAGAGGCCAGGGGAAGGTTCCACGAGACCTAGCCTGTGTGGACCCTGACGAGGAGGAAGGCCACACACAAGAGCACAGAATTCTAATCCAAGCCCAAGCATCAGGGAGGAGCTGGTCTTGCTTGCAGCTCTAAAGAGGAGAGGAAGAACTCTGTGAAGGCTTCAAGGACACAACACCTAGAGGGAAGGAGACTGCATGGTGGGGTGCGGCCTGATTTCTGAGAGAGAAAAGAGCAGCTAGAGGAACCATAACCTAATGCATTCATTTATGTCAAATATTATTGCCTGTTTTATTTATTTATTTATTTATTTATTTTTAATTTGGGAACACCTGGGAAAGTAGCACAGCTGTGACAAATGATGTTTATCTGGAACTGGATCTTTAACACGTGTACTGCTGCACTGCCAGTGTATAGCCAGTGGTTGGATCCCAAGGACTCAGCGAATGCAATGGACATCCATCTGCATGATGCTTGGAGCCCCTTTGGCTTGGATGAAGATAAGGCTAAAAGAGTGATAAAGGAAGTCATTGGAGGATCTGGGTCTCTTTGATCCCAGATTCCTTTGATACTAAGAAACAGTGGATCTTTAATGATTTCCTGCCAGTTACAGATCCTATGGTTCACACGTCTTCCAGGGAAAGAAACAAAGAGCGGAATTAGATGGGCAATCCATAATGAGCTAAGTGCATTAATCAGCTTTCAATCACTGTAACGAAGTGTGTGAGGTAATTAAGTCCACAAGGAGGGAAGGTCTGTTTTGGCTGACACTTTAAAGATTTCAGGCAATGGTCAGTTGAATCCATTGCATCTGGGCCCATGGCAACAACTATACCCCTCCCCAAATTCAAAGGAAACGTGATTCAAGTCTACAGAAATTGACATGGACATAAACAAGTCTCCTGGGACTACCTACTGGACTTCTGGATAGTTATATATACATTCTGCCTTCCCTTCTAATATAAACCCTGTGGGTAAAGGGTTGGGACACTTGAGATGATGGCTGGTTTTATGTTTCACTCAGTGTAGAATGGAAGCCTCTTTGAATAAATGGATAGATGGATGAAAAGATGCCTTGCAGGGGAGATGTGGTAGCTCAGATCAAATACATAAACTTGTCTGTGTGCTGCCTGATAGCATTAGGGGTGATTGACATGTACTGGATTCTGAACTGTGTTTCCATTGATGTGATCCAATATGACAGTTCTGATGTAAAAATAGACAACAGTGTTCAATGTAGGTCTCTATAAAACATCACAAATCTGGGTGGCCAATCCCCACCAATGGGAAAACAGCATAAACTGGGAACATATTTTAGTTTCAGTGATTAAATTCAGTCAAATAGCAGCAGTACTTTAGGAACATAAGTGTCTCTCCTGGGAAGGTGACAATAGCATATACCTTACTAGACTGACAAAAAATAAGCAATATGGTCCACTCACATAATTTCTAAGCACAATTCTGTCTTCATTTTGCTGGCAATTATAGCCTTCCATCTTAACTCTTAGTATGTACATGACATGCATTGGTGATACTTCCAATGACTGTAACAAAATGCCTGAGATAATTAACTTAATAGGGGGGATAAGTTTTGGCTGATGCTTCAGAGGTTTCAGGCCCTAGTTGATGCCATAACTATTGGGCCTATGGTAGGGTGGGAGCATAGAGAAAGTCTTCAACTTGTGTGAATCAGGAAGCAAAGAAAAGGGAAAAGAAGGGACCATGGCCTCAGTCTACCATTAAAGGCTCATCTCCCCAAAACCTAACTTCTTCCTTCACTGGTTATACCTCTTGTCAAGTTCCATTACCTCCCAACAGTGCCACAGATGGAGGCCAAGCCCTAGTGGATGGACAGTAAATGGATATTGCAGATGCAAACAATAGCATGATGGGATGTAGCACAGTGGGGAGAAAGCCTAGATTCTATGAAGCTAACAGCATCAGAACATACCCCTTGGCCACCAGTTTCCTTCAAAAGGTATTTAATCTCACTATCTGTATCAGTTGCTTTTTTTCATTGCTATGACAAAGTACCCATCAAAAGTATTTATTTATTTGTTTGTTTGTTTGTTTATTTATTTATTGTAAACTTGAAAAAGGAAAGGCTTGCTTTGGCTCCCAATTTGGAGATATAGTCCACCCTAGTGGGGAAGGCATGGCGGAAGGAGCATGAGGCAATCGATCTTGTTGTGTCTGTGGTCAGGAAGCAGAGAGAAATGGTACTGGCACTTGGTTGCTTTCTGCCTCTCAATCAATCTAGAGCCCCAGGGTATGGTGCTTCCCTCCTTCACAGTGAGACTTTCCCCCACAGACCCCTTCAGAAATGCCTGAATGTTTCCCAGATGGGTCTAAATCCTGACAAGATGAGACCCAAGTTTAACTACCACAGTCTGGTTTGTCTTTCACAGTCGGTTATTAGATGACCCATTAAGGACTCACTCAAAAGTGTTTCTTCAAGCTTCTCTAAGCAAAATTAATCTATAAACAAAACACAGTACAAATTTGCTCTTTTTCTAACCATATGTTATACATTTATTAATTTGTTTGTTTATTTAGTGTGTGTGTGTGTGTGTGTGTGTGTGTGTGTGTTTGTGCCATGGTACATGTATGGAGGTCAGAGGACAGCTTTTCAGAGCTGATCTTCTCCTTCCACCATGTGAGTTTTAGGAATGGCCAGGCTTGACAAGGAGTACCTCTCCCCTCTGAGGTACCTCACCAACCCAGAACTTTCAAATCAAATCCAGTTTTCATTAGCATCCCTATTTTTAGAGAAAACCTATTGGCCTACAAAAACTAATAGAGTTTTTGAGCACATTAATTGTATAAACACAAGCCCTGGGAGAATGATTAAACTACTTAAGACAAAAAAAAAAAAAAACATCTCATCTTAAGCTTTGGAGAAGTGCCCTTTCTTTAAAAAGGTAAAGTTATGCTTATCACAAATGTCTCATCCCGATCAATGCAGATCCTCCTAAGAATCTGGGTTGGGCAATGTTTTGTTGACCCAGTTCTAATTGCTTGACACGTCTTAGAAGAAACAAATCTATCTTTATTTTGAAATACTCCATAATCCATAATCTCTGGATAATTTTTAGTTTGTTTTAACATTATAGCATCCATTTGTATTGAGAGGGATTTGAGGAAAGTCCTCTTGCTTCCAGACAGGATTCAGTTGAGAACACCATCCACTTGTGTCTCCTTGTCACTAAAATGATAAATTTATTTGAGAAGTAATTGACAGGAAAAAAATGTAGTTCCCTTAAGGGATTGCTATAGAATTTTCTTACAGACAGTAGAAAGTATATGACCAAAATGTTCCCTTTTTTAGCTCTGGTCACAAGTGATCTGGGAGCTAATTTTAATCTTCAGTTCTATGTTTAATCAGTCTCACCGTGTGATTCCTGTGAGCACCGAAGTTTCAGAAATCACTGCTCTGTTATTTGACTTTCCAATGTTACTAGGGCATTTTCTTCTTAGGAGAGATTTGTGGATCCAGATCCAATGTTCTCATCCCATGGATGCTAAGATAATCCAGGCTGAAATTTGTGTCTCAAAATTCATGATAAAACTGTTTTTCCAGGGAGACATGAAAAAAATCTGTTCACCCAGATAGGGCACTGACATCATACCAAATCAACAATGCTACCCAAGTTTTGTTTAGCAAAGCAGCAAGTTTATTGAAGTTAATTATAGAAGCATGGATGACTGAAATGTCCAACCCAGCATGGGTGGTAGCTCACAAGTTTCATCCCTGGAACCTCCTATACAACTTGCATGTGGTTTGATCAATCACAGTCTCCTTTCCTGAGCACTCATTACTATGTAATTTTGTAGAGGAGCCTTGTGAGTCTTGTAAGTTCCAGGAGCTTCCTTAGACTTGTGAGTTTTGTTTACTTCCTGGGCCTTAATGGAAAGTTTGAATTTGCAGGAGATAGTTACACAACAAGCCCTAACTCCCAGTGGGCTGTGTTTGGAAACTGGGCCTTTAAGGCTTCCTAACAGTTAAGAGAACTCTCAAGGACAGGACCGTGATCCTACATATCAGTGCCCTCATAAGGAAAGATGTCAAAGACTGTGCTTTTTCTCATGCACACACAAAAGAAGAGGTCAGTGAACAAAAAGATGTGGATAAGAGAAGGAAAAATATTTCAGAGAGACCTTAAATGTGTATTTCTGCAACCCTAGAACTAATATAAGTGAATTTTTGCTATGTATACCTCACAGTCTATGATAGAGTATTGCAGTAACACAAACAGACAAGCCCATCCTAAATTTGTTCCATGCGGAACAGTAATTGGTTAAGTTTTGATATGTGAATACTTTATTTCTAGTTCAATTATTGCTGTACTATGTAACAGTAAGTCTGCACTACTTCCTCATTCACCTCAGCAATTTGCCAAACATCATCAAAATTGGAAAAAAGCTTTAATGTGCTTTGCTTCTTTATAGTATATAGATTCTTCAGGGTTGAGAGAAAATGTGATGTTTATTTGCAAAATCATTTTATTCTGGAGAGTCAAGACCAGGGAACTTGTTTATTATAGTATCAAGATTGATTGACGTCTAGATCCATGGGCATCCTACCATGGATTGTTGAGGGCCAGTTATAGTTTTATTTCTAGCATGTTCTTTACTGCTTTACCACCCTGCTCATTAGCACACAGCTATTGCCATCTCTGTTTTGATATGCAGTGTAAGCTGCCATTCACTGGATGCCATCCACTAAGTAATTGCACTGTAATTGATGCATTTTAAAGAACTGGAAAAGAGAGCTAAGCATGGTGATGCATGCCTGAAATTCCAGTACTTGGGAGATAGAGGCAGGAAGATCAAGAGTTCAATGTCATTCTCAGCTATGTAGTGAATTTGAGGCTAGCCTGCCTGTATGATACTGTCTCAAGACACACACACACACACACACACACACACACACACACTAAATTAAATAGATCTAAAAACATTTTTTTTGTTTGATCAGTTTTTGTTTTGTGAGATAGGATCTTACATAGTTCAGGCTGCACTAGAACTCACTAAATAGATGAGGCTGGCTTTGAACTCCTAATTCTCCCACCTCTATATCTTACACTCTTGGACTATAGGCATATACTACAGCACTCGCTGTAAATTCAGATTTGGAACCAGCCAATGTAGCTGCCCCACAATAGTGACATGTTCAGGCTGGCGCCTAACTTTTCTGAAGTTCAGTTTCTTGACTGTAACAAAAAGGAGGCTGTTGGGTGGTACTATCTTGGTGACATGAACAAATGTCTGCTCGATCCAGAAAGAGGACCAACAACACACAAAAGGAAGCCACCAAATCCCAACTTGGTGAACCAATGGATTTACTTGGGTTATTTATGGGAGTATGTGGGAGGAGTTTCTTGCAAGAGTGTGGAGAAGGGTTTCTTATGGGAATATGAGGAGGGTTTACTTACAAAAACAGGAACAATGCAAAGGTAACTGCATGACTGGAACCCCAGCCTAGCAGAGATGATAGCTCACAAACACAGGAACCTTTATCTCTCTGCACAACTTGTTGGCAGGTCAACAGGTCAAAGAATCTCTTCTCCTCAGAAGTCCTTAGAAAGAAACCTTGTGAATCAATCTGGTAAGTTTCAGGGACTTTCTGAGACCTGTGAGTTGTTTACTTATTCAGTTTTAATGATCATCCTTTTAGAACTTTCTGAGTTTTAATGGGTTTTCTTCTAGGAGAGAATGTTTCAATTTGGAGGCAAGTGCAACATAAGAATAAAACCTTAACTATGGGCTGCTGTGGAATTGAGAGGGTCATACCCATGAAACATGTGGAATAATGTATGGAGTGTCCAATAAAATTTGTTTTTCTGAAAGTCTCATCTTTCTTTCCCATACAGCCAATCACTAGCCAAGGGAAATGGTCACCTGAATTCTCAACTGCTCTCTCTTTTCAAGCATCCAGCACGGCTTTGAAAGCAGGACAGGAGGCAGGAGAAGAGAATGGGAGATATATCTGCTCCAGCAGGTGGCTTGGGCAACAGGGGGAAAATGTATAGAGTAGAGGAGCAGGAAGGTTAGAAATCAGATGGCAGAGCCGGGGATGTGGCCAAGCTGTTAGAATGTTTGTCTAACATCAATCTTTCCCTGGAGTGGTGGATCCCAGCATTGCATAAATAGTGTGTAGTCACACATGCTTGCAATTGAAGCACTCAAAAGGTATACCACACAGAAAAAGAAGAGTAGAAATGTAAATACTTCTTATGCAAGGGATCTTAGGTCTTATTTCTGAGGAAAACAAGACTGAGAAGTATTTCTTAGGTCAATTGCCTGGTCCCTGGGATCATATCATTAAAGTGTGTGATCAGTGCAGTGAGAGACATGTGTAAAAAATAACACACAAGTATCACTGCATCCTTAGCAATGTATGAAAATTCAAGTCATGAGTGCAAGGTAAGATTCTCAGATTTGATCCTCAGCAAATAAATCTGTTAGCTTGATCACGTTCACAACTTCCTTCGTGTGTGTTAGTGAAGTGCTCCATCAATTGAGCTCCAGCTCTAGCCCATTATTACTGTTCCCCCCCTCCTTGGGACCCAGAGCTTGTGGCCTTCCTGCCTTTGTTGCTCAAGGGCTAAGATTATAAATATGTACTACCATCATTATCTCCAGCATTGCTTATATTAAAAATGTGGTTTTTGTAGAGTCTTCCCTGCTTATGCTTATGATTTTAAATGATACATTTAAATTCCCCTTTCTTCTTATGTACATTTTGGCAGATATTCTGATTCCTTACCATAGGGACATCTTCCCCCATCCCACAATGCCCTCCTCTTCTTTCCCCAGCTTCTGTAAGTTACAGTGGTGCTTTTACATGAGCAAGATTGAAGACACAAACATTCTCAGAACTTGAATGAGGATGTCCTCGCTTTATCTATAGGTCCATTCTCAAACTTGAACTGGAGTCAACAAGCAAAAAGTGAAAGGCATTCATTCATGGTGGCTGCATAAATTTCTGAGTTTTTGGAGCTAGAGGGTGTTCAGGGATCACATTTCATCCTTGGGAGTAATGCCTGTCAAAAGAATAAATTCTCTGGCACGTAGACTAAAGTGATTTATCTCTGCTTTACAGGGAACACTACGGGTGACTCAAAAATACTCCTGTTTGGTTTTGCTTCATAGCTGAATCCCAGGTTTTTCTAATTTCTTTCCCCATCCTTCTTTCCTTGCCCTCCATTTTTTCATTCCTCCCATCTTCCTTCCTTCTCTCCATCTTCCCCTCCCTTCCCCTCTCTCTCCCCCCTGTGCCTCTGTTTTCCCTTCCATCCCTCCCCTCTCTCTTTTCTTCCATCCTTCTTTCCTTTCTATCTACTCTCTCCATTTCTCCTCCCTCATTCCTCCTTTTATTTATCCTTCCTGTCTTCACTCCTTCATCCCCTCCTTCCTCCTCTTAATATCCCTCCCTCCCCTTCTGATCCTTCTCTTCTTCCTTATTTCCTTTCTTCCCTCCTTCCCCTCTCCTCCTTGCTTCCCTTTCTTCCTCCATCTCTCCTTTCCCCTCTCTCTTCCCCTCCCTCCCCTCATCTCTCCCCCTTTTCTTACTAATACAGTAGTTACATATCTTTGTCATGGTCTCAGAAGAATTTGGTCTGTTAAAGGTTTCCTCTGCTTAACTCTGTCTCATTCCGTATACAAACTTTCTGGAACATCCCTCAAGTCTTATCCTAGTCTCCATCTACTGGCTGCCTAGGTTCTGTCCTGAAACACCTTGGATTTCTCCTCTATAAGGTCCAACATAGATGGAAAGGCTAAAGGGAATACTCTCAGAGCTTTCTCTAAGTTCTTCGTTTCTACTTCCTCTCATTGTCAGGTTCTTCTCGCCTAGATGTCTAATTGGATGTCCAGGGTTTGCACTCTTGAACTCACCGCAGCTGGGATCGCCTTGACAAGACCCGAACAAGACTGAGCCTGCCAACACTCTGTGGTAGAGGGAGAAGGTGGGGAAGGAGTGTCGGAGGGCTCCATGCAGGGTCGGTAGCCCATTGGTACAGGCTAGTGGGGAAGTGCTCAGGAGTTCTCACCCCTCCCTGAGAATCTATAGTTACTTATGGGCTAATGGAAAAGGAAGAAGTAATTTTTCGCAGTCATGTACTGCTTGGTAAGACAGCCATGCTACTGTATGTGAAACCTCACCCATGCCCTTTCATGGGTATGAAAATGTTATAATAATAGCAATTGGTTTGTATAAATAAATACATTAATAACAAATCTTGAAAAATGAAAATACAAATATCCTACTTTGAGTAGCTGGGATAACTTGAGGCAAGGTATGTAACTCTTTCTGACTGTACTCACTGCACATGGATGGGTTCATTGAAAGAGATGGGGAGGAAATGGGGAGGGCCAGGTCATCTCCAGTAGTCAATGACTTCCCACCTTTTTCACAGGACATTGTCAAGGACTCTAGAAAATCGGATGTCTGTGTGCCCAATCTGTGTGTGTGTGTGTGTGTGTGTGTGTGTGTGAGAGAGAGAGAGAGAGAGAGAGAGAGAGAGAGAGAGAGAGAGGTGAGTCATTAAAGAAATGGTTCAGCTAAATAAAGGATCTCATTAAGTGAGCTATTTTTATTCTTCAAATGTCTGTGTGCCTCCCCCCTCTCCCCCCCACCCCGAGGTTCCTACTGAAATCTGACAATCAGGGTTGAACTTCACTGTCAGCTTCCATTAGGCAAATCAAGCAGGAAAAAGAGAGAGGCAGCTTGGCCTTGGCAGGGAGCTGATTCAGCAGTGCTAATACTCAGGGGCTGGAGGGGGCCAGAGACCAAAAGGTTTAATTAGTCCATGGAGGTGCTGTTTCCTCCCCCAGAGGCTCCGGGCCCCTCCCCTTCAGCCACTAGCCTCTCAGCTGGGCCCCTGCCTCTTGTCTCATCTGCTGGCCTCTGACTATCATGAATGCAGGTGAAGCAAAAGACATGCACAGCAGACAGAGGAACATAGCCAATGCCCTGTCAAGGGCATTTCCTGAAGATGGGGTGATTCACATCCATTGACCATCTCCCTCTCTGCAGCATCTGCTCACACATCACGAGCAAGGCTTGACCTCTCCTGGGAGAACCAGACTGTTGGGATCCAAAGCCACAATGATTTTTCCCCCTTGGGGGACAATTCCTCCTCCTCTACCTCCTCTGCGCCTTGCCTCCATCTTTAAGTAGACAGCCATTCCAGACAGAGCTGGGGAGATAGCTCAGTCCATAAAGTTCTTGACAGGCAAGCATGAGGATCAGCGTTCAACTTGCCCTTCCTAGTGCTTTGACCCTTTAATACAGTTCCTCATGTTGTGGTGACCCTCAACCATAAAATGATTTCATTGCTACCTCATAACTGCGATTTTGCTACTGATGTGGTGTTTCAGTTCCTAAGACCATCGGAAATGTGTGTTTTCTGATTATCATGGCCCACAGATTGACACGGCTGTCCTGGCTGAACCAGTAAGCTCCAGATTCAGTGCAAGATTCTGTCTCAAAATACTAGGTGGAAATTGATTGAGGAAAATACCCAATATTAACGTCTTGTCTACACACACTACACACACACACACACACACACACACACACACACACACACAAATCATCATGTTCATAACTGAATAATCATTCTGTCTGTATTGTAGGAAAAATTCAGAGACAGTGGCTCTTCCATCAATGACTATAGGTTCTAGAAGATGCTAAATGAAGAAAAATGGGACACCCAGTAATGGTGGTCCAGAAAAACCTAATTGACTTGAACAGACCACAGGCAACTCAAGTATAACACAGAAGATAATACGTGCAATAAGGTTAAGAGCTCTGGGAGCTTAGGGAGTTGGGAGGAAGATGACCCACTTCTAAAAACAGAACCTTTTGAGAAGTATCCTTGGAACTGGGTTTTAAAGGTTGATGGTAGGCTAGAATCAGATAGAGAGGAAGTCTCTGATCTCCCAAACTTCCCCTGACTCCCACCTACTGTTATCTTCATGGAGTGTATCACACTCCATCTCAGAGGTCACTGAAGATCTCCAGCTACAGCTGCCCCTGCTGGGCTCCATCCCACCTCCTGCCTGCAGCCACCACTCCTGTCTCTTCATCTCCTCTAGTGTCTGGTAATGGTCACTGTGCCCTTTCCCTCCTCCCCATCCCTACCAATGGATGGTTACGCTGGGGCTGCCACAAAGGATGCTCTACTAACATTGCTTCTACTTGCTTCTTGCGGCTCCTCCTTGTCAATCATTCACACTGGGCCAGGGGATGGTCATCTCAGTAGCTACTGTGCTTATTTCCTTGGTTGGAAAATATACAGTTTATTTCTGCGGGGCTTGGGAGGTGTATGTGCATGGCAGTTAGGGGTATATGGTGCATGTCCCCGTGTGAGCTCAGAACAATATTCTCCAGAGGAGGACACCAGATGTCCTGCTCTGTCACTATCCACATCATTCTCTTGAGACAGTGTCTCTCACTGAAACCTGGAACTAGACTAGCAGCCAGCAAGCTCCTGCAATCTTGCTATCTCTTCTCTGCTCTGACTCCCATGGCACTGAGGTTGTAGGTGTGCTGCACATGACCACATCCACTGTTTTATGTTGGTGGTGAACATTTGAACTTGGGTCTTTGTGCTTGTCCAGCAAGCATTCTTACCCACTGAGCCATCTCTCCAGCCCTTGTGTGGTTTCTTAAAGTACCAGTATCTTGAAGTATCTCCGTATCTTACAGCCTTTCATTTTAAGAATTAGGGCTTATCACCCTAGGGAGAGATTCCAGGATGAACAACAGGAGATCCACCTGGAAATGGCTCTTCCTTGCTGAAAGCCTACCCTCATCTCAAGTCTAGGAAGCACATCTAGTGTCTTTGTGTGCAGAGAGGTGGTTGTGTTGGGTCAGAAGTCTCACAATAATGGGGGATAGACCACCAAAGTCTATTAAACCAGAAGCAAACATTATTCTGGGGGGAAAAAAAACACCACAAGGTACAAAAGCTTATCAGCTAGCTGAGACCACAGCAAATGTTCAGGATTTCTGAGGCTGTGGAGGCAGGTTCTGGCCCCCTTTTTATAGTAAGTGAGGAAAGCATCAGGCACAAGGTACTTGTTAGGAGTCACATAAAAGCATCAGGCATGGGATGCATACTAGAATTCATGTAGAGGCAACTATTAAAAGTTAACTTTGGTCCAGGCAGTCGTTGGCTATAAGGGCAAAGGGGTTAAAAGTTAACCCCTGGCTGTTGACAGAGGAGCTGGCTGTAAGCAGAGAGCCATTGTTAGCAGTTAACCTTTGGAGCTGATGGCTGTCAGTTTTCATCTCTGAAGCTTATAATTTTATATTTCTATATTTCTGGACCCTTCAGTTGTTTGCATGGGAAATGTCCCCTCTCCCTTCCCCCACACCCCCATAGGCTCATGTATTTCAACACCCAATCCCTAATTGGGTGTTTGGGAAAGTTATGGGACCTTTAGGAAGTAGAGCCTTGCTAGAGGAAGTACTTCACTAGAGGTGGGATTTAAAAGTTTATTGTCTCACTCCACTTCCTGTTCTCTGTCTGTCTGTCTGTCTCTGTCTCTCTCTCCCCTTCCTGTGTATGGATGAAACTGTGATCAGCCAGTCCCCTGTTCCTGCTGTAATACTACCATATTCACCCTAACTGTGGCCACACCTTCTCCACCATGATGGACTCCATACTCTGCAACTGTGAGCCAAATGAATCCTTTCTTCCTTGAGTTGCCTTTGTCATAATATTTTATCACAGAAACTGAAAAGTAATAACTCATATTGGGGATGGGTGAGTATGTACATGAGTCTGTAATGTCTGTAATGTGTATTTATGTGTTCTGATCTATGTGTGTGTGCGAAGATGGCCAGAGGACAACCTTAAATATAATTTCTCAGAAGTAATCCACCTTTTTTTTGAGATAGGGTTTCTCAGTGAACATGGCGCTTATCCAGCAGGCTGAGGTGTCTGGCCAGTGAGCCTCAGAGACTACTTGTCTCTACCTCTCCAGCACTGGAATGGCAAACATATGCCACCATATTTGACTTTTCCCCTATAGCTTCTAGGCATCAAATTCAGGTCTCCATACTTAAAGATGATGGAGCCTCTCCCCAGTTCACATCTAATATCTCTATGACTCAGGCCTCCTCCCAGGAGGAAATTGAGGTGGCACCCTGCTCTCTATTTGGCCTGATCATCATAGTTCTGAGAATTCTTTACACTCTGCCCACAAATGTAAAGGAAAACAGTACTTCTCATAGATGGCTGATAAATCAAGCCCTGCAGTGAGAAAAAGAACCAATACTAACTGCTTATCTATTCATCTATCCATCCATCTATTCATCTATGTATGTGTGTGTGTATGTATTCATGCACACCATGCACACACACACACACACACACACAGAGAGAGAGAGAGAGAGAGAGAGAGAGAGAGAGAGAGAGAGAGAGAGAGAGAGAGATGCAAACCTGCATGACACTGAGCAATTGAGCCACTACCCGGCACTAGGCTGTCTTGGGGAATAAGCTCAGCTCTCAGCTTACCAGCCTTGAGGGGAGGGAAAGAACAAAGCTACCATTGAAGCCCTGTCTGTATTCTGAGGATAATCACAGAACTTACAGCTCTAATCAGACAAGCCAGGCACTGTTGGGTCTTTCATCTCAAATAAAAGTCTTTGACACAGGGAGAGTGTTATCATGTGTAGCTCCTCGGAAGTAAATTCTGGCATTTGTGGGTAAATAGAATGGATCACAATGAGCGTCCCTCAGAGAAGGATGCTCCCGAAGTGCAGACAATACCGATTAGATGGTAGAACTGGGTCACTTGTCTTCGCCAGCTGCCTCGGCAGCCTGAGCAAGTGAAGAGTGGGTATTGCCATTTACTTTCCCTGCACGAATCCAGATTTTGGCTGGCCCTGGGCATGCATGCAGATGGAGACGGAGCGGTGGGATGAGCCTCAACACAGCGGTGTGCTCACAAGAGCTGGGGACTTTTTTTATACCCTGCCATCCCATCATCCACTCTGGCTACACAAAATGAGTATGAATTATGGGGACCTGCTGAGCCTTTGATTTCCCTCAGCTGCCACCCCAGCAGCCACGTTCCTAGAAATTAACTGTGTGTTTCATCTGCTAGCAGAAGGAATAAGAGTTAAAAGTTGGCCTGTCATTCCACTGTCAGCCTTCTACTCATATTGGCTTCCCCTCCCACCCCAGTTCCAGGGTTGCTCAAAGAGCATCCACGTACCTCCTTCTAGAGACTGGCAGGAACCCCAAAGTATAATTAATTAGAGAAGTTACCTCTTTGATGAGACAGGTTTAGGTAGATGAAAGCAGTTAAGGAAAAATTTTACCCTGTCCATGTGTATTAGTCAACTTTTACTGTGTGACAAAAATCTCTGAGGTAAATAACTTATGGAAAGGTTTCCATTGGCTCAAGATTTCACATGTTTTAGCCATCTTTATTGCTATGGGCATGTGTTGAGACTAAAATAATATGTAGGCACTGTGGAGGAAGCTATTTATTTTATGGATCCAGAGCAGGGGGACATAGGCACAAAAAAGAGACAAAGAGATTGACATTGACTGGGAACAAGATCTACCTTCCAAAGACACATCTTGAGATACCTACTTTCTCTGATAAGGTCATCAGG
The DNA here is from genome assembly GCF_903995425.1 of Onychomys torridus. Taxonomy (NCBI): domain Eukaryota; kingdom Metazoa; phylum Chordata; class Mammalia; order Rodentia; family Cricetidae; genus Onychomys; species Onychomys torridus. The sequence goes on along the minus strand of NC_050464.1, from coordinate 19,891,483 downwards.
TCTCATGTCTTTGTAGCCATTAAGCTATGACTTCATCATGGCTGAACTTAATGTCATAATCCAATCACTTCTCAAAGATGCCACCATCTAGAGGGTAAGACTTTGACAAATGAGACTTTGGAGCAGACATTTGTGGGAGTCATTGCCTTTTCCCTTCTTTCCTCTTCCTTCTTATTGCCCCCATTCTTTCTAGTTTGATAATGAAAGGGGTAGGGGTTAGAGAGATAGTTCAGTGGGCAAACTGCTTGATACATAAACATGAGGAACTGAGTTTAGATTCCCCAGAACCCATATACAAAGCCAGCTATGGTGCCATGTGCTAATAATCTCAGAGTTAGGGAGGCAAAGACAGAAGGAATTGTAGGGCATACTGGACATCCAACCTGTGCAAATATTTGAGCTCCCGAAGTCAAGGTTCAGTGAGACACTCTATCCCAACAATAAGGTAGAGATATGATTAATGAGGACACATGACATTGACTTCAGGCCTCAATAAGCACACATGCAACACACACACACACACACACACACACACACACACACACACACCAAAAGAAAAAGAAAAAGAAAGGAAAGGCTACCATGTTAGTCAGCTATCTATCACTATAACAAATTATCAGCTTACAAAGAGAAAATGTTTATGTTGGCTTACAGTTTGAAGTGTTCAGTCCAGGGTCAACTGACCTATTACTTTTTGGGTATCTGTTGGAAGGCAGAGTGCATGGTCAAAGTTCACAGAGAAGCACATCTGCTCACCTCACAGTCTGTTTATAAAAGAGAAAGAAGACACCAGACTCCCTAAGTTCCCAGCAACCACTGCTTTGTTATAATCACTATAGTTTTGATGTTTTTTTTTTCCCTAGAACAATATATTAATGGAGGCCTATGGCATACATCATTTCCAGATGTCATTTACTCACTTAGCAAAATGTATTTAAGATTCTACTTCCTTTCTGTGGATTGAAAGCCTATTCCTTTTTATATTTAATCCACTTTATTTGGATATAATGGCAAAAAAAAAATCCAATTGACTTAATGATGGAAGAGTACTTGATTCTTTACACTTCTGTACAATTATAAATTTAATCCTGTAAATATATATATGCAGGTCTTTGAATGGACACATGTAAAATTATTTGAATCTCAAAATTAGTGTAAGCAATAGTTAAAAGTTTAACAGTCCTCTAGAATCTTGAATGGCATACAATTCTAAACATAAAAAAAGACAACCCCAATGCACCAGCCAGACTTGTCTAGAGAAACAGAGATATTAGAATGTGTGTGTGTGTGTGTGTGTGTGTGTGTGTGTGTGTATACCTACATCTATTGTGCATTAAATAAGCTTATGTAGGAAAAACAAGGCACATCTTTCCCAAAGCCATTAATCTAAATCTCACTGAGTTGTTTAGCATTTGGTTTTCTTCCACTTTCTTATAACTGGACATTTTAGATATGTGTTGTCAGTGTGCCCTTTGCTTTAATTAAACACCATGCAGCTTAGCCCTTATGTCAAGTAACTAATGGATTAATTAAACACATATTAAAAAAAACCAATAGACTCCAGAGAGTTTGGCTTAGTAAGAGGGAACATTAAATGTTTTCATAACTGGCTCACACTCACTATCCCTTTTCACGTTTGAAGGTTATGTTTTGTACTTTTCCATTATGTATTTGCATGTCTTTCTCCCTCCCTCTGTGAGTATGTGCATGAGAGTGCAGGTACCTGCAGAGGCCAGCAGAGGGTGTCAGATACTCCTCTGGAGATGGAATTACAGGTGGCTGTGACTTGCCAGCACTGAGTGTTAGGAACCAAATTTGTATTGTCTTTAAGAAGAGTGCACACTCTTAACTGATGAGCAATATCACTAGTTACAAAAACAACAACAACAAAAACATTCTTTTTTCCTTCTGTCCAGGAGAATGAAACATAGAGCTTATTGACCTCTAGGTGAATACTCTATCAGACACAATCCTAGGTGCCCTTTTCACTTCGGTATTTTACATCCCTGTCTTCATTCTCAATAAAATGGTATTTCAGTGAGTAGGAGTATTTTTCTCCTTTATTTTCAAAAACAGCAATATGGCAATGTGTGTATTATAAATCTACAAATGTGCCTAATATTGGTTGCTTTCCTGTTGAGGATTTCCACTATTCTTGGGGTATGCCAGCATGTATATATATGCTGTCAAACTGCATGTCATATGACTATCCCCATTTTATAGGTTGAGAGTTAGAGACAGAAGAGGTTAATTATTATGTCCAGAATTGCAGACAAAGTTTAGCAAGTATTTGAGCTCAAAGCAATATGACACAGAGCAGAAGTTGCCTACTCTCTTTATATTAGTTAATATTTTCACTGCCCTGACAAAATCAGTATATGGAAGTAAAAGGTATGGTTTGAGATCACCATTTAAGGAGATACAGTCCATCCTAAGGAAGACATAGCTTCAGGAGCATGAGGCATTGTATCCATGAGACAGGGGGGGGGGGGGGAGAGAGAGAGGGAGAGAGAGAGAGAGAGAGAGAGAGAGAGAGAGAGAGAGAGATTGTGTGTTGGGGTGGTATGGGGAAAGCATGCCATGACATACATTTGAAGTTCAGGGGATACGTTTTGCAAGTTGGTTCTTTCATACCATGTGAATCCCAGGGTCTAAACTCAGATGCCAGGTTTGGTGGCAAATGGTGCTAAACCATCTCACAGTTCTCTTTCTTCTTTTTATGCAGTCTCAGTCTTTAACCCATGAAATGTGCTACCTACATTTATGGGTGGCTCTTCCTACCTCAATTTACCTAATCACAGACATGTCCAGTAATTTATTTCCATGGAGAGTCTAAATACAATTACGTTGGCAATATCATTTTCCCTAGATGCCTATCCAGATAGCACGCCCACAAACACAGTGTTCTTCTTCCTCCTCCTAATTATTGTAGAGACTATGAGAACTTGGTCAACAAAGGGCTTAATTACTTTTTACTTGAACTGCTATAGAATCATCAATCATATACATGATCAATTTGTACTCATAAATTCATACAAATGAGCCTGAGCATTGTATTCCAACTCTCCACCCCCTCCCCCGACATGGCATGCCCTGCACCTTTGGTAGGCAGTACACTCATTCTCTCCCAGGCATTCCCTGGTTGCTCTGTACCCTGTCCCTACAAGGATATTCCTTAATGCATGCTTGCAATGCATCTCCCCGGCTTCTTACAGGGTTTGACTTGTTCATGGGTGGATAGAGACCTGCGCATTTACTTATGGTTTTAAACAAGTTTAATTTACTCAGGCCATACTGACTGCTCTGTGGCCTCTGGGAATGTGCGTGATTCTCAGAGGGAGTGCGCAAACTAAATCAATCTGAAAAATTTACCTTTAAGTAACAATTTACAGATCTAATAAGCAAGGAGAGCGGCACTGAATAGAGGCACTGTAAATCTATTATCGTAAGCATCCCACACGGACACGATTTTCCTTCACACCTCTGAAATCTTAAATTTCCTCCAGACAAGCACACATGAATTCCAACAGCTAGCTTGCCCCTGCATCCCTCTCCCTCCCCACCCCCCATTGCTCATGCGCTCTCACTTGCTCTCCTTTTGTGAGTCATATCGGATTGCTAGAAACACTCTTGTAAAGAAAAGGCTAAGGACATGTGAGATGGCTCTACAGATGGGAGAGGTGGGAGCTGATAAAGGCACTCGTGGCACAAACCCAGTAGCCTGAGCTTTATCCTGGGTAGCAAGATGACAAAAAACAATCAGGTCCACAAAGCTGTCCTTTGACTTCCATATGCACATGCCATGGCACATATGCATACAGAAAGAAGAGGAAGAGAAGGAAGAAGAGAGGAAGGAGGAGGGAGATGAGGAGGAGGGGAGGAGGGGAGACCAAGAGATTAAGAGAGCTGGGAAGATGACTGAGTTGGTATAGTGCTTGCCACACAGCATGAGGATTCAAGTTCAAACATCAGAGCCCATATCAAGAAGACAGAAGTGGTAGTGTGTGCCTGTAAGCCCAGTGCTAATGGCAGGGGAGTCCCAGGGTGGAGCTCACTAGCCACCCAGAGGTGTCAAGTCAGGAAATTCCAAGTCTGGTAAGAGATTCCATCTCAAAATATAAGGTGGAGAGCGATTGAGAAAGACACTTGAGGTTGATCTCTGGTCTATGCATGTGTGCCTATGCACACACATATGCACAAGTAGGCATACACCACACACAGGGACACATACACACACATGAACATTTTAAAAAGTTATGTATGAAGTGACTATTTAATCAGATTACAGGAGCACAGTATCTAGGGGACATGAGCTACTAGGAAAGGATACTCTTCCACCTGTTGATCTGCCTGCAAGTTGTGCAGTGTGCTCCAGGTCTTTAGAGTGTGTGAGCAGTCATCCATTCTGGGGTGGGCTTAGGTGATGCAACTGTCTTTGAGTCATTTCTGCTCCTGTAAGTAATTCCTCACCCACATTCCTGTAAGTAACCTCAATAAAACTCATCGATCCACTAAGTTGGACTTTGATGCTATCAGCACATCACTCTCTTCTCAGTGTCATACCAGGAGTGGGGAGATATTTGTTCCTGACTCCTCAGGAATAGTGTCACATAACAGATAGACTGTGACATGGAACCCAAACAAACCCTTTCCTACCCAAGTTCCTTTTGGTCATGATCTTTATCACAGCAATAAAAGGCTAACCAGGACAGTCCCTGAGGCTGACACTTCATAAAGAAAAGAGGTCAGTGGCTCACAGCCCTAGATATTCAAAAGCACACCATCTAGTTGGCAAAAATCAAGACTGTTGTGTAGGTTGTAACATCACCAAAGAAAATATAACCATGAGAAAGTATAAAAATGGAATGATTCTGCAGTAGAGCCCCTGCCTAGAATCCCCCAGTGAGGGGCTGGGGTGTGGCTCAGTGGTAGAGCACCTGCCTAGAACCCCCTAGTGGTAAAGCACTTACTTAGAATTTTCCACTGAGGTGCTGTGGTCATGGCTGGGAAGTAGGACATTTACCTAACATAAAAAGTCCTGGGTTTCACCTCAGCATCAATAAAAGTGAAAGGATCAATAGGGTACATTTGAAGGGTCATAATGTAGCAAATGTATGTGTTTCTGCCTTTTCCTCCCTTTCTTTTTCCTTCTTCTTTATTGTTGCTCCTTTGCTTACTCTTCAAGCAAGTACAAGTCTTTGTAGAATGGAGAATAGACACAAAAGGTTGACTGATGGCTGCAGGCTCCTGAACAGGTGTTGAAACTCAATTCCCTAAAGGGCCACACAGTCAGTGAGAGAGAGTGAAGCCTGCCACCTGCCACTGTAAAAAAAAAAAAAATGTTCTTTACTTCTACACATGAATGCATCCTGTCCTGCTTTCTTGGGGAAAAAAAAAGCAAAAACAAACAAGCAAACAAACAAAAATGCCTTTCTCCACTTCAACCACAAATACACTCTTAATTCTACCAAATTAAGGCAAGTTCTATAAACACAGTGATATTTCTTCAGCACTGGGTTTGAACTAGAGTATAAGGACCCCAGCAGGCAGGAAGCAGAAGCTGCAGGATCATAACACCTGAGTCATCCTTCGCTATACAGAAAGTTCCAGATCAGCTTGGACTCCATGAGCCCTTGTCTGAAATAGAGAAATGATAAAAAAAAAAAAGAAAAATAATTAAGAAGAATTGTGGCAAGCACAAGAGGATCAAAGGGTCCTGCCTCCAGGGGACAGAGGCACTGAGACTCAGCTGATTGTATTTGTCTCACTTTTGGAACACATGATAGTTCATTCAAAAGCCCTACAAGTTTCTAGCTTGAGTGTGTGTCATAATTTTCAACTGCATTTTTCTTTTCTTAATTGAATTGTTAACAGTTTAATGTTGAGGTGTGGGAGATTTAGGTAATGTTTTAAAACTAATATGTTAAACCTGTATTCTTTCGAATCTACACAATGTAGATTTTTCTGAAGTTGACTACTGGACTCCTACCAGCCGTCTCTGCCAAATGACTGAACTAGAGATGGTAAACTTCCCTCCTAGAAGAAAGAGGTTTTTGTCATGACGCTGACTGAGATGCCTGAGAATCAGGCTCTAAAATTAGCAGTGAAGGTCCTCAAAAAACCTGCAAGGGGACATGTGGAGCTGTGACAAAGTCTTGATGGATACCTCACACAACCTATGGCACATCCTCAATACAGGATGACACTTGAGAGACATCCCAAATCAGGGCAAGAACACACAGCCTTCATACTTCCTCGTTCGTCAATCATGGCTTATATATTCTGGGGTGAGGGTGTTCTCTACAGTCTCTCAATTGACTATGCTGTAGTTTTCCTTTTGAGACAGTCTTCCTATATAGCCCAGGCAGGCCTCAAATTCAGCTACGTGCCAGCATGCTCACTATGTAGTTTGTCTCTTGAATGTCCTTCAAAGTCCCCATACATTAAAGACTTGTGGTGCAATATATTGGTAAGTCCTATTGGTAGGTCTTCTAGATGGTAGGGCATAAAAAAGGTTCTTGCATCATGTCCTGGAAGGAGATTATATAACCACAAGTCCTTTGCTCTCTTTATTGCCATGAAGTAAGCAGTTTGTTGCAGGAAAGCTCCCTACATTGGTCATCAACAACCTCACCACCAGCAGCCTAAAAAGAATGGTTGGAACTCAGAGGCAAATCAAACCTTTTATCTGTTACATTAACTGTCTTGGTTATTTTGTTAATTGAGTAGAAAGCTGACAGGGACTGCCTGCTGGCATTGTTCCCAGCAGCCAGGATAATAGGTCATTTGTTCCTGGCTTCCTTACAACATTTTCTGCATATCAAGAAAAACAGGAGGGTCCTTCTCCTCTGGAATCCAGAGGGAGAGTTGGGCATTTGGCTATGGTTCTTGACATTTCCAGTGTTATTGAAATAGGATGTATATCCTCTCCTGAGTGGTGGCTTTAGTTGTGCCTGGAGACTACTTGAGAGTTTGATCCCGTTCCTTTGGTGAGAATAGGCAGAGCTGTCCCCTACACTGAACCTGAGTCACCCCTAAACTCACCCACTCATTTTATAAATGAGCACATGGGCTCAAAGAAGTCAGTGACATGAATAATCTACTAGCACTCAGTCAATTTGGGGTACGTTTGTTCTGTGGTTGTTTCCTCCAAGTGGAAACAGCCTCCCCTGAATGGAGGGAGGCTTGTGAGACCCAGAAGCTAGTGGAGAAGTCTCAGGGAGCTGGGCGAGTTATAAGTTTATAAAAGTAGTGAACAGTTGCAGGGAAGGGTCAGGGACGGGAGGATACTGTCTTCAGTGGAGCTGCCTGCACATTGGGTGGGTGGGGGAATCTAGAGCTGTATCTTTTTGGAATCATCAGCCATGCTTGTGGTAGGGGCCTCTTCAGTGATGCAACTGACTTTGAGTCAGCCATGCTTCTGTAAGAAACCCCTCTCCATATTTGTAACTAACTCCAGAAACATGCATTGGTTCACTGAGTTGGACTTGGGTGGATTCTTGCTCTATCTAGGCAGAATAGAAGTTTGTTTGTTTATTTGTTCGTTTGTTTTACATCTCCCCAGGGAGATTAACACTTTAAGTTGAGAAACAGAACCAGAATCATCACTCAACCCCAAGTTCTCTCTTTTTTTCAACATCAGACACCCCGCCACCATTCCCATGCCACCATTTGAGCCTTGCCACTCTGACACTTCCATGTTTAATGCAAACAGCCACCATGATCCGCACAGGTAATGATGAGTCAAATCTTCTATATCCCATAATGAGCACAAACCAAACCAATTAAAGGCTTACGTTGAAATAATTTATGGGCTGTGTCATGGCAGAAATGAGAAATTCGATTTGCACATGGCGCTATCGATTACTGTACTGTGTCCCTGTACCAAAAGCCATTCAGCATGGCATTCAAGGAACTCTGCGACAGAGATAGACAGACACCAGCACACAGAACATCTCTATTTGCGAGCCAACTAAAACATATCACCAGTCCCAGCTGCCTCTCTCCCTCCTCCCTGTTCCCCTACATGGCAACGTTGACATATCTAAATATGAAGAAGAAAAATGTCTATGGCAGGCTGTTATTTTGCTGCCTGCATTGTGTCAGGAAAGTGTAAATATAATCACATTTTATCCGCCAATCTGAAATGGATTTCAGAGGAAGGGATCAGAGTGTTAGGAGAAATCTTTGCCGTTGTAGCATGCCTTGATTGAAAATAACTCCCTTGTTACCATCTGTAATGTGTGCAAGGGAGGAAAAAAATCTAGTGCCGTTCATGATAGAATTACTAGGCAATTCAATCAAAACCCTGTGCCCTGCTCTTTGGGTCAGAAGAAAGACAGATGGGTCTGGGATCTGCCTCTAGAACACATGGATGGTTCTGAAAAAAAATCTTCATGTAAACACCTACATCTTCCATGGTTACGGTGAACCTGGGTACCCAGATTGCAAGGCTGAAGTGATGGGCAGAGAAAAATACAGATAGCCCACTGTCTCTCAACCTACCAATCTGAAACACCCCTTCTGGGCTCCTGCAGTTGACTACCTGGTCTCCGGCTGGTGCTGTTATTCTGGAAGGTCTGGAGACTTGAGTGATGGGATATAAGGTTGAAGGTTTGCTCTGCCTCTTGATCCATGGAGATATGAATGATCCTCACCACAAGCCCCTGATGCCACAGACCAAGCCTTCCTATGGTAAGGAATTCTCCACTCTAAAACCACGAGTCCTTGGTGCTGGAGAGATGAATCAGATGCCAAGAGTACCTGCAGTGACCAAGATAATTACAGAAAACCATAACTGGTCAAAACACAGAGACCAACTGATCACAGGGTCTACAGCTCCAACAGATGTGTGTACAACATAAATCCCTGCATCCAAGGCTGGGGGAATGTGGGTGGACGAGGGGCAGAAAGATTGTCAGAGACAGAGGACCAGGAAGTCTGCTTTGAAGTCTCCTAGAAATGGCAGAGAAACCACACCCATAACACCTCCTGCCTAATGAAGACCTAAACAAGACAACACTAAATATGCCGATGAGAAAGGGGAAAATCTGACAGTACCCAACCCCTAGACAAAATACGGCAGGCAGCTGGTGACTGCTGAGAGAGGGAGAATTAGTCTAGGGATGAGGAAGTGGTAATCTTCAAATTCCAAATTGGTCATCCAATACCAGTCGGCCAACCCTGAAACCGTATACATACAAACAACACTAAATGAACTCAGCAGGTTCTACTTATATATTTACAAATATATATTCAAAGAAAAAGAGACGATAGATTTAAAGGAGTTGGGGGGAACACAGGAGAGACAGGAGGGAAGGGGTGTTAACTTACACTATATTTGAATCCCCAACATTACCTTTGCCATTCTTTTTAACTTAGGCAAATACATGGACAATTGTCAATCATATTTTCTTTACAAGGTTGTTAAGTCAAGATAAATGAATGATTCTATCCCCTATGGATACTTGATGTGTGTGTGTGTATGTGTGCATGTCTATAAGGGCACTGAATATGTGTTTGTGTGTGTATGGATACATTATGTGTATCTGTGTAGGTGTGATGTGTATGTATTATGTGTGGATATGTATCTCTATATGTCTGTCTAGATGTCTGCCTGTGTATATACATGTGTATATGCATGTATTTGTGTGTGTGTTTATAAAATAGTTTGGCCAGCACTCGGGAGGCAGAGCCAGGCAGATCTTTGTTAGTTCGAGGCCAGCCTGGTCTCCAAAGCGAGTTCCAGGAAAGGCACAAAGCTACACAGAGAGACCCTGTCTTGAAAAACCAAAATAAATAAATAAATAAATAAATAAATAAATAAATAAATAAATAAATAAATAAGTTTGGCATCTCTAAACAAAATACCTAAGGCTGTGAATGTAATAAGGGAAAGACATAAGATTATGTCTCTGTTCATGATTTCAGAAGTCTCAATAAATGTCCTGTTGATGTTGGCCTGTGATGGCACCAGTATACCATGTAGGGGATAGTTCGTGATAAAAAGGGCTGCTCATCACTTGGTGGCTGGGAATGAAAAAGGGAGGAGAGAAGGTACTAGAGAGAGAGGAAAGATGCTAGAGTCCCACCACCCCCTTCCTGGGAACACACTTAATAATCTGACTTCTTCTCATTGTGTCCCACTTCTTAGGGGTTTCATTGCCTGTTGTCTCAGTTAGGGTTGCTATTGCTGTGATGAAACATTGTGGCCAAAAGCAAGTTGGAGAGGAAAGCGTTTATTAGGCTTACACTTCCACATCACTGTCCATCACTGAAGAAAGTCAGGACAAGAACTCAAACAGGGCAAGAACCTGGAGGCAGGAGCTGATGCTGAGGCCATAGATGGGTGCTGCTTACTGGCTTGTTCCACATGGCTTGCTCAGACTGTGTTGTTAAAGAATCCAAGACCTCCAGCCCAGGGATGGCATCACCCACAATGGGCTGGGCTCTCCCCCATCAATTACTAATTTAAAAAATGCCCTACAGCAGTGGTTCTCAACCTTCCTAATGCTTCAAATCTTTAATACAGTTCCTCATGTTGTGGTGACCCCCAACCATAACATTATTTTCAATGCTACTTCATAACTGTAATTTTGTTACTGCTATGAATTGTAATGCAAATATCTGATATGCAGGCTATCTGGTATATGACCCCTATGAAAGGGTCATTCTACCCCCCAGAAGCGGTCATGACCCACAGGTTGAGAACTGCTGCTTTACAGGAGTGTCTACACTCCAATGTTATGAAGGCTTTATCTCAATTGAGGTTCCCTCCTTTCTGATGACCCTAGCTAGTATCAAGGTGACATAAGACTAGCCAATACACCTACCAATAGCACCATGATCTGGAACAACCCATGAACATATGGGCTGGGGGGGGGGCATTTCAGATCCTAATTAAAACACCTATAAGATACTTATCCATTCCTTGAACTCATCAAAATGTTTAATGGTAGCTAAGGTATAAAGTAAAACAACATAAACATAAGGATCTGAATTTGATGCTCCTTTACCCCAAAAGCCCACATGTTCATGGGTTGTTGCCAGGCCATGGTGAAATTGGTAGGTGTGCTGGCTGGTTTTATATCATCTTGATTCAACATAGTGTCACCAGTAGCCATAGTAAGAAACTAAAATTATCTGGTGGAGCCCAGGTGCTACAGTGATTGACACAGGGGAATCCCAGGGGCTCACTGGCCAAGCAACCTAGACTACTTGACAAGCCCTGGTGAGTGACTTTGTCTCAAAATACAACATAGTTGGCTCCTGAAGAATGATACTAGAGACAGAGAGAGAGAGAGAGAGAGAGAGAGGTTTAACACTTGTCACAAACACACCAATACTTCACCCCATTCCTGCTTCTGTAGCTCCTAAGCATATAAACTGACACCAGAGAACAAGTCCCCTCTGAGATGATGACATGCACAAAGGGGCCAGTCAGCCAGCTCCTAGAAATCAAACAGTCTGTTCCAATCTGTTGTCACAGCATATGTACTGTTGCTGGAATTAAGAGCAAGGAGAGTTACAAAGATCACTTCAGGCGCCTGCCAGTCATGTGACTTGACATTTTAAGAGGGCTTCCTATTCATTTGCTCTTTTCGGAGTGAAATATCCACATGACACCTCAGAAGGGTAAAAAAATAATAAAATAAAAGGAAGAAAGGAAGAAAGAAAGAAAAAGAAAAAGAAAAAAAAACCTTGTCAAGACAGAATTGTAGACCTAATACCCCTCCACGGGCACTCAGAGAGAGAACGCCATCAACCCTCACTCCACAGCTCCACTCTCGGATAAAATTACTTATCTAAATTTAGATCTAGGCCAGGCTTTGAGGTTTGCCCTTCGTTCGAGGTCTAATGCATGAAAGACCTTGTGTTGGGCAATTTTTTCAGGCCAGCTTGGAAGGGGGGCATTTAACCCAATTTGATCGCCAATGAATGCATCTGGGACTGATTGTCTGCCACTGGGGGACCACACTGGCCGCCCTGCGGTTCTCAGGCACTTTGAGAAAGATTCTTTTTGATGTCAGTGGGAGCTCTATTTCCAAAAAAGAAACCACAACAGGAGGAGCTGCAGAGAGACACAGAGAGCCAGGGCCTCTGTCTCAGAGAATCTTTCCCCTGGTCTATTCACCAGTAATACCCACCATGTGGGTGAGAAAGCAATCAATCACACTGCTTAAAGAGTGCTGGGTGAGGATAGGTAGGTGTGTGCAGCTTTTATTTATGTTTAAAAAAAAAAAAAAAAAAGAACCCTGCAAACAGGAGATCCAGTCCATGTATTTTTAAGATGTCAAATACTCCTTCCAGCACGGAACCATTAGGAAAGGCAACATCTGAGGCCATGTTGATTTTCTGATCATTTCAGCTATGACACTAGTATAAACAGACAAGTTCCAGAATGCCAAAGTTGTTAGTGTCTGTTAGTAAAATAAAGCAAATTTGAATTTTGAATCTCTCTCTCAACCTGAGACCCCACCACATGCTTCATGCCCTATGTGCAGCACTACTCTCCAAGACCCTGGGTAGTACTTAAATTAACCAGTTGTCACCCTTCAGAATATCCTACTGAGCAGGATCCAGTGTCTTCAGGGTCCTTGAGAATATAGCGAAGTATGTAACAGAGCTAATGCTACATAGCTAATTGGCTAGGGAGATAGATAGCCCAGTAAGTCAAGGGCTTGCTGCCTAAGCATGTGTAACTGAGCTTGGATCCCCAAAACTCACATAATTCTGGGTGTGGTAGCACATGTATATAATCCCAGTGCTTCCACAAAGAGATGGAAACAAGTGAGCCCCTGGAAGCTAGCTCATGAGCCAGCTGGTAAACACTGTGCAGTAGAGAACAAGAAATACCAACCCAAACAAGATGGAAGATGAAGATCAACACTTGAGGTTGTTATCTGACCTCCATATGGCCTCTGTGGTACACCCATGCCAGTACACACATACACAGTATCACACACACACACACACACACACACACACACACACACACACGTGCATGCACAAACATAGAACTCTATCAATTATAGTTCATGTGGATGGGCAACCAGGGCTTGAATTCATCTGGGTGCTACTTTTGTGCTACTGGTCAGCACACAGGCAAGGGCTTCATTCATATAGTGAGTAGTTGGCCAGTTAACAGGGACGAAGACAGGGGTAGAGTAATTGGGTCACACTCCGCATCTCCCTGAAGGCTGCCATCAGCTGGAATTTGGATGGAAGTAATAGGACTCCCAAGAGCAGTAGGAGAGGAAGCTGCAAGGGCAAGTTCTCGAGGTCTCACAATGGAATGTGAGGATCATGGCCAACAGGTCAGCTCAGAACCTAAGTGGGAGAATAACGCTCGGCCCCTTACTATAAGACGTTGTGGCCAATTTTGCAGTGTGGTATACAAGCTAGGCTGGGGTTAACCTATTTGTTCTTCTTTGGAACAGGATTTCCATGTGGTCCAGACTAACCTCAAAGTTACTATGGAGCCCAGGTTGACCTAAGATTCATAATTCTCCTGCCTCATCTCCCTAAATGCTTGGATTACAGTCATGCATAGCCATATCCATAGTGAGGTTAATGTTTTAGTACTATATGGATTTAGTTGAGACAAACTCAGCCTTGGGAATCTGTTGCTGTGTGTTCAGATGCGTAGCTGCCCTATTGGATCCAGTGTGCATAAGACCTATGCAAGCTTAAGCTAGACCAAATCCCACCATGGAGAGGAGAGGAGATCTTGAAGTCCCACACCTAGTCAAGGAGCTACTGGAAATTGATAGCTGCTGGGAGATGCATGGCCAATTTTCTTTAACAGTATAGTTCCCGGTAAGTCAACCAGGATCCAGAAGAAAGCCTCCTATTCAAGAATATATAGGCAACGTAACATGGACTTGACCTGAAAGGCATTTAAAGAAAATGGGACACAAAGTTGGAGGAAGAGGGGAGGAGGTTAGATCTGGGAAGCGATGTGGGAGGGATGAATATGGTCAAACACCTTGTACAAAATTCCCAGAGAAGTAATAAAAATTTAAAAATTAATATTGTGTTTCTGGTACTTCCACAGACAGAGAAAAGGGTTTGCACCATGGCATCTTTTTTAATTTTAACGGGTTAAGAGGTTTAATATACACAACTTTTTGTTTGTTTGTTTTTGTTTTTCAAGACAGAGTTTCTCTGTGTAGCTTTGCGCCCTTCTTGGAACTTGCTTTGGAGACCAGGCAGGCCTCAAACTCACAGAGATCCACCTGGCTCTGCCTCCCGAGTGCTGGGATTAAAGGCATGCACCACCACCGCCCGGCGAATATACACAACTTTTGATAGCATTTCCCAGAGTCTCCTGACTGTCCACATTTTGGCTAATGAGCTCACCCACGTTTAAAGTCATCCATGACTTGTCCAACTTTTCTCATGTGGCATCATTCCAACATTGGTTCTTTTGCCTTTCTCTTTCCCATTAAAATTTTTAAAAAGAATTTTGAAAGACTTTGTTATTTGTGGTGTGTGTGTGTGTGTGTGTGTGTGTGTGTGTGTGTGTGTGTGTGATGTATGAGCAGGTGCCCACAGAGGCTAGAAGAGGGCATTGGATCCCATTCAGTTGGAGTTAGAGGACACACTGGGAACCAAAATCACTCCTATGGAAGAATAGGATGTGCTCTTAACCACTGAGCCCAAAGACTTCTTTTTTTTCCAACAGTTGGATCTATCCAGATAATGCAGTCTTAACACATTTAAATTATGCTAATTTAAATACATAAGAGTGTCATATAATGCCCAATGCAAAGAATGAATTAGAGAAGCCAGGGGTGGGAGCAATATAGAGGGTGCTAGGAGGCAGAAGCAATTACATTGTTATTGTAGCCTTGAAGGAAGAGCCCCCTATCCTAAAGACTCAGCATGCTACTTAAAGGGCTATAACAACCACATGCTACTGTGACACAGTCTTTAGACATAAACATCTCACATGCAGGACACTGCCCAGCCCTATTGCAAGTCCACAGACCCATTATGATGGCCTCAAAAGAGAACTAGACATCTTGTCTGCAGCTGTCTTTTAGAAGATGATAGAAACTCATCTGCTTGGTCTTGTTGAAACTGGAAACATGCAAGGATGGAGATATACAAAGAGCTTCATTTCATTTAAAGGGGCTCCCTTTGTCCTGTTTTCATTTACAGATTCCCTAAATTGAAAACCATGAATAGGATAGGATAGGATAGGATAGGATAGGATAGGATAGGATAGGGTAGGATAGGATAGAGTAGGATAGGGTAGGATAGGATAGGGTAGGGTAGGGTAGGATAGGATAAGATAGGATAGAGTAGGGTAGGGTAGGATAGGATAGGGTAGGGTAGGGTAGGATGGGATAGGGTAGGATAGGGTAGGGTAGGGTAGGGTAGGGTAGGATAGGATAGGGTAGGGTAGGGTAGCATAGGGTAGGGTAGGGCAGGGTAGGGTAGGATAGGGTAGGGTAGGGTAGGGTAGCATAGGGTAGGGTAGGGTAGGATAGGGTAGGGTAGGGTAGGGTAGCATAGGGTAGGGTAGGGCAGGGTAGGGTAGGATAGGGTAGGGTAGGGTAGGGTAGCATAGGGTAGGGTAGGGTAGCATAGGGTAGGGCAGGGTAGGGTAGCATAGGGTAGGGCAGGGTAGGGTAGCATAGGGTAGGGCAGGGTAGGGTAGCATAGGGTAGGGCAGGGTAGGGTAGCATAGGGTAGGGTAGGGCAGGGTAGGGTAGGATAGGATAGGGTAGGGTAGGGTAGCATAGGGTAGGGTAGGGCAGGGCAGGGTAGGTAGGATAGGTTAGGTTAGGGTAGGGTAGGGTAGGATAAAATTGCATAGCATACATAGCATAGCATAGCACAGAACAGAATAATGGAAAATTCAAAGAAGCCCATTTGAGGAATTCAGCAACACTAAACAGTCCACTCCAAGGACTGAAGTGGAAATCCATCCATAAAGGCACAATGGACAATCTATCCACATTCCAAAAAGAGAAGGCAAGATGTCACCTTGACCATCCCTCCTCCTTTACTCAGCTTCCATGGCCAGCACTCTGCAGCCCAGGTATGATGGGTAGTGATGCTGGTCCCAACTCTTCCCTCCATTCCACTAAGACCTGTATGGCATGATTCTACTGCCCCATTGATGACAGGTACCTCCATAAACTGCTCTGGCCAGTGACAGCTTAGCAGAACTATGCAAATCAAGGCTATGCATATGCAGATGTGATCAAATGTGGACTGTTGCATTTCCATTGCTGTTGTTAGCATGTGCTTTTGAGAGCCAGCCTTGGCCCAGTGAGCTGAGAGGTAGGTCAGGCGAGAGAAACAAATGCACAACTCGGAACCAAGAACAACCAGGCTGATCCCAGGTCACCTGTTCCTTGACCAAATTCAGAAACAAGAAAGAGAAGAGATGATTGATGCAACAAACCATTGTATTTCAGAGTGACCACCCGTGTGTGTGTGTGTGTGTGTGTGTGTGTGTGTGTGTGTGTGTACACATAGAGAAGCCAGAGGTCAACCACAGCTGTCTTCCTACAAGAGCCATCATTTTGTTTTTTGAGATGAGGTCTCTACTGGGACTTGTTGATTCAGCTAGGTTGGCCAATGACTGAGCCACAGGGATCCACCTGTCTTTGACTCCCAAGATCTGGGTTTACAAGCATATGCCATCATACTTGACTGTTCTAGTTAGCTCTAACCATCAACTCAACACAGCTTAGAGACACCCAAGAGGGGAGTGTCAACTGAGGGATTGACCAAATCAGACCGGTCTGTGTGGGAGATTATCTTGCTTACTAATTTGATATTGGATGACCTATCCCACTGTGGGTGGCACCATCCCCTGGGCAAGTGGTCCCGGACTGCACAAAACAATCCTACCTAAACATGAGCTTTCGGGGCTGGAGAGATGACCCAGTAATTAAGTGTTCTGACTGCTCTTTCTGGGGTCCTGAGTTCAACTCCCAGCAACCACATGGAGGCTCACAACCCTCAGTAATGAGATCTGGTGCCCTGTTCCGGCATACAGGTATACATAATAAATACACATAATAAATAAATAAATCTTTTTTAAAAATTAGCTTTCATATGAGCCAGCAAGCCCCATTCATTCATGGCTTCTGATTCAAGTTCCTGCTTATGGACTGTGACCTGGAAGTATAAACCAAATAAACCTCTTTCCCTCCCTAAGTTACCTGAGGTCAGAATGTTTTTTATCACAGCAGCAGAAATATAACTAGGACACAGGTGATCAAATTCAGGTCCCCATGCTCGCAGGACAAGCACTTACTGACTGAGCTCTCTTCCCTAAAGTATTTTCTTATCCCACAGCTACATTGAGCTGAGTGATACCACCAAGGGGCGAAGAAAACTCCTCTTGATGCCAGTCTGGGAGATGCTACAAAGATTGGAATCCAATGTCCAGAGACATTTTTTTTTTGTCCCAAGTGCAGCTGAACATATGCAGCCAAGTCAGCAAGGACACATCAGCTGGGGAACCGAACCGCATGAAGAGTCACATTAACCAGTAACCCCCAGCCACTGACTCAGCCAATGACTCCAGAGAGCTAGAGGTCCTGCTTTCTCTCTGAAGCGAGCAGCTCTGCTCTGCATTTGACCCCTGCTGGACTGAGTTATTTTGGGTGTGTTCTTGTGACTCTGGGGCTTAAAATAGCCACTGCTGAGCCATCTGCTCTGGGAGCCATCTCACTTTGGAAAAGGTGTTGCAGCTGGGGCTGCTTTCAAAACAGCTTCTGTTAAGAAAGTGAACAATCTCTTGGCTTTGTTCCGTCCTATGAGTGTACCCAAGGGAGAGAATAAAATAGAGGGCATTTGGCTGCCAAAAAAGGGATAAGAGCTTAAGAAGAGAACCTGGGAGATGCCGGGCAGATTGAAAATAGCAACTGGGAAGGCTGCCAGGGGGCCCTGGGAAGGAGCCAGCTTACATAAAGTTCAGGGAAAGAGGCTGTTAGCTGGAGGTGGTGACTGAGAAGGGCACAGGAGATGGCTCTGGAATGACAGATCAGCAAGGTACTGCAGGAAGAAGAACGGGAGCCAAGGGGGTAGGGGCAGTGAGCCAAGGGCAGCCAGGCCACAAAGGTTGTCAGTATGAGACCTTCTCTAACTCTGCCAAGTTCTCAGCCTGAGAATTCGCCCTTCCAGTAGGATGAATAAAACCCATCTCAAGTTCAAGGGAAGAGAGGGGCCTGGGGAAATGGATCAGTGGTTAAAGGGCTTTCCACAGAAGCATGAAGAACAGAATACCCAGAAGCCCTGCAAAGTCAGGTGTAGTAGTGGAATCTAGGTCTCCCATGGAGAGATTCAAGGGGCAAAGGAAAATCTTTGGAAGCCCATGGCCAGATAGCCTGAGGTGCACAGCATCAAACAACGAAAGGAGGAGGGAATTGAGGCCAGAGGCCATTTTCTGAACTCCATGTGGGCTCCTTGGGAAGAGATGCTATACTCTGCAGAATGGCCCTAGTCACTTCCTCTAGGAAAGCTCTTCTCCTAAAAGTTTTGTGTCCTAAAAGTTTTGTGTTAGAAGCTGGGAATCAAGCCCTAATATGTTCTAATATAGTAAAATAAACAAGATTTGACTAATTTGCTTGATATTAGTAGGACCTCAAGTTCATAGGGAAAGTTGGTCCCCAAGGACAAATTCTTAGTAGTAAATATTGGGAAGGCTTCTGGATAAATCTTCTCTCTATTTCTTTAGACTTACCAAGACACCTGACCTCCTTATGTACAAGTGTTACATGAATGTGTACATGGAACATTGCTATGTGACCCTTTTCCTGGGAAGACACCAACAAATATCAACTCACCCCAGATAGGGAACCAACCACAGTAACACCAAAGTTCAATTTGGTGAACCAAAGATTTTATGAGAGTTACTTACGGGAGGAATATGATTGAGGGGCAACTTACAAGAGCAAAGACAACTCAAAAAGAGCTCTAAGATTGTTAAAAGCCCACTGCAGCTTGGGTGAGAACTCATGAAAGCTGGAACCCAAGAGCTTTCTGCCTGACTTTTATGCACCTTGACAGGTACAAGGGTCTCTCCTCTCCCCAGCAGTCCTTATTGCTTATATAACCTTGGAGAGGGAGAAACTTTGCAATGGTTGTCAGTTTCAGGGATTTCCTGAAATTTGTGAGTTGTTTACTCCCTGAGTCTTAGTCTTAGCAGCCTCCCTCCAGATGGAATGTTTCAGTTTTGAGGAAATCACTACTGAACAGCACAGAAATCAAATGGACCCCAAGGTCCATTTACACTTCTCTCTACTGTTGCCCCAAAGTTTCTCAGAGTCTTCTCTGTACTTTTCTCTTTCATCTGTAAGTTGAGTACTGACAGCCTGCTTCCTTCACAGAGTTCTATAGCACAGAAATTAATAAACTATAACCTGTGGGCAAGCTCACCATACTGATAATTAATGACCAGTGGGTCTCTGGGAAATTTCCAAGTCTTCTGCATCAAACAGACTGATGAGCCACCAGATTCATGGACTGATCAATTACCATTTTCTCATTCTGTCTGGTGTGAGATGGCTGTAGTTGCTATTTTTAATGTAAACTGATTTAATGAATTATAAATATATACATATATATGTATATACACATATTCATCCTATGGGGTATGTTTCTCTAGAGAATCCTGACTAACAATACAGCATGTGTGCCTGTGTGTATGTGCATATGAGTGCAGTGCCCATGGAGGCCAGAAGGGAGTGTGGCATCCCTACAGCTGGAATTACAGGTGATTTTTGAACCACATGACATCAGTACTAGGAATGGAACTTGGATCCTCTGGAAAAGTAGTAAATACTCTTAATTCCTGAGCCATCTCCTCAGCTCTGTCTATGGTTATTATGATACAAGTGGAATCCTTGTGTAGCTGAGACAAGTCATATGGTCTTGTAGAGGTGACCCTTTCTAGAAGCTATTTCCTAACTAAGTCCTGATTTGAAGATTAAGTGAAATCATAAACAAAAAATTAATACAGAATGGACCATGATGGGTATTCATGAAATGCTAGTGTTTGGGAATAAACACAAATAGATTTTTAATGGTTTATTGTATGAGTGTATGCATGTATGTTCCTGTGTAGAAAGAGAGTACATGTGTGTGTGTGTGTGTGTGTGTGTGTGTGTGTGTGTGCATGCATATAGAAGCCAACCGGAGAAGGCACAACCATGGGTGTTGTTCTCAGGTGTTATCCCTCCTGTGTTTTTGAGACAGGATCTCTCAAATATCTGTGACCTCACTAAGTCAGCTATGTTGTCAAGCACTTTACCAACTGCATTGCCTCTGTATCCCCCTGTTTATATGACTAGAAGTCTAAGATTGTCTGGAATTGGAGCACCCATCACAGGATTGCATTTCATTTTCATTGGGTTGTTTGGGAAGTGGGTCGTGTTTAGAAAGGCAGGCTGGCATTTGAATAACCAACAAGGATGCCTGCCTGGATTATAAAGCATCCTGACCACAACGAATCCATCATTTGACACCATGATTCAGGCATCTGTGCCACTTCAGAGTGACAAAGCTATCTTCTTAGTGTTACCCTGAATCTCACCAGATGGGGACTCCTGTGGTTCCATGGCGATCTCTCTGGGCCAGGAGTCAGTTCATTGGAGTTTGATGTCTACAAGAACTGGCATCCTGGTTCTGTCAATTGGTTCTGTCCAAACACAGGGAAAATCAAATCTCTTTCAGAGGCCAAGCATTTTGATTCTGATATGAAGACAGTATAAAAAGGCAGACCCAGGAGTCACACAGACCAAGTATATAATCCTTCATACCTAGCTGTGTTACTAGGAGAGGGTCAGTAACCTTAGGAGAGAGAAACCCCAACTGTTCTTCTAGGGACTAGACAGGAACACATGTACCCCATCTCAAATATTTGATTTCAAGAATGGCCAATTGACAAATTTGGCCAATAAATACAAACAGCTTCTCAACCCATGTTGCTTTGAGATGGGAGCTAACAGTCTGTTCTCTCTTTTTCTCTCTCTCTCTCTTTCTTCCTTCCTTCCTTCCTTCCTTCCTTCCTCCCCCTCTCCCTCCCCCTCCCTCTCTCTCCATCTCTCTCCCTCTCTCCCTTCCTCACTCTCTATCACGTGTGCCTGTGTCCTCTCCATCATCTCTAGAGCTCTGGCTCTCCCCCAATCTCTCTACTTTCATCTTTCTAGATCTCTCTCTCCAGCACTCTCTCCTCCCTTTCCTCCTTCCCCTTCTTACCTCCATCTATAACGTTATGTATCTGTCTCATTCTCGCTTTCCCTTTCTCCATCGCTCTTTGTGTTTATCTCTCTAGCTCTTCCTTCCCTCTATTCCCTCCTCTTTCCCACTCTTCCTCCATCTCTAGCTCTCTCTCTTCCTTTTTCATTTCTTCTCTCCACCTCCTTGTTTCTTTATATCTATCTCTATAGCTCTTCCTCCCTCACTTTGGCTCCAACTTTATTCCACACTATCTCTCTAGCTATCCCTTTCTATCTCTCCTTCCCTTTCCCTTACCTCTCTGCCTCTAGATCTGTATCTCCACCTCTCTGCAGCTCTCCTTATCTCTAACTCCCAAACTCTGTTATCATCTCTCAGTTTCTGTCTCTTTCCCTCCATCTCTTATCTCTTTCTGCCTCTTTCTATTTCTGTCTTCCTCTATCTCTGTCTTTATCTTTCAATCTCTATTTATATGTGTATAGAGAGAGATAGATATAGAAAGATACAAATGTATACAGCGAGCTAGAGAGATAGGCAGATATAGAAAAATCTATTCTTTCTCTCTCTCTCATATATATATATATATATATATAGATAGATAGATAGATAGATAGATATCAATCTCTCAATCCTTGTCTCTATCAATCTTTCTTTATCATCTCTAGCTCTAGCTATCTATCTCTCCCCGAGACTGGCAACCACTATTCTCTGCCTCCTGAGTTTTGCAGTGAGGAAACTTAGAGACTAATCTGACAGCTAGACAGCAATTGCACATGTAGTATAAATGAGTAAGAAACACTTGCTGCCACAAACCACTAGGATTGGAGAGATATTTGTTATGGCAGCATAACCAGCCCTGTCCTGACTGATATGTCTCCAGCATGTAGAAGATAACTAAAGCCAGAAAAGCCACACAGCACCTTTGCACAGGATTTATCATATAAAAGGAGATTAATTTCTTTAATCTTTAATCTTAAAGACCTTACTATAGACTTGTATGCTCAGAACATATTGCTACATAAAACAAAAGTTGGTTTCTGCTCTCTGCTGCTGACCATCTGGAGTTGATTCCTATCTGGTACATGTTACTCATTGCATACATGGGTAACAGGCTATGTTTGCATAAATACATTTAGGCAAATAGACAACACTGGTGTCTTCTTAGCTTTTCTATGGTAGTGCTGCATAAGCCATAGAAGATGACAAAATACATCATTGCCACCACACAATATTTAAATAATTTTATTTATTCCGTTACTATGTTAGTAGTAGATGTAGTAGAGTAGTAGGTGTGGGGGTGGGCATGTGCCAAGATGAGCATGTGAAGATCAGGGGACAATTCTGGGAGTGAATTCTCTCTTTCCAGCTTTATGTGGACTCACACTCATGTGACCAAGGCTTATACGACAAATGCCTTTATTTACCCATTAAGCCTTCTTGCTGACCACATGCTGCATCGGGAGTTAAACTGGAACTGTGCACAGGCAAAACACAACATCTGTGTGATTGAGAGAAACAGGATAAATCTATCTGTTCCTCTCTCCCCCCCCCACCTCTCTCCCACAGGTGCACATGCACTTATTTTGCTCAAGCACTGTGCTAAAGGGTTTCTGTGCATTATCTCACTTAATAGAATTTTCACAATCTATGAGATTGATTTTATATCATTTTAAAGATTTATTTTAAATTGTGTGTGTGTGTGTGTGTGTGTGAGAGAGAGAGAGAGAGAGAGAGAGAGAGAGAGAGAGAGAGAGAGAGAAAGAGCAATGCCCATAAAAAACAGAAGATGGCATCAGATTCCAAAGAACCTGATACACAGGTGGTTGTGAGCCATCTAATGAGGGTGCTGGAATTTGAACTCAGGTCCTCTGCAGGAGCAATAAGTGCTCTTAACCACTGAGCCATTTCTCCAGATCAGTATATCATTATACATATATGAATACACACATATACACACATATATGTATATATACATACACACCATACACACACACATATATATACATATATGAACCATACATACACACACATGTATATATATGAAAACTAACATTTAGAAACTGACCATGAATAGTGATGTGTGGATGTGAATCCAGACCTAGCACATAAACACAGACCCAGGCTGGTGGTCCAGGCCTGTGATTGAAAGTACTTGTTAGGCTGATGTGGGAGGATCCCAAGTTCAAGACCTGCCTGGGTTATAAAGTTGGTTTAAAGCAAGCCTGAAGTAACTTAGTGAGACCTGCCTCACACTGAGGAGTAAAAGGGGAGCTGGGGGTGAGAGTAAATGAAATGACTGGATGGGAAAGGGCGTTTGCCAGCAAACCTGGCTCCCTGAATCCAATTCCTGGGACCCACATGATGAAAGAAGAGAATCTACTCCTGAAGGCTATCCTCTGACTCAAACATATGCTGTGTTGTGCACACACTTACACACTTGCACTAAGTAAATACATGCTTTAAAAGAGGGTTGGGGTGTACCACAGTGGTAGAATATTTGAATGTGTATGGAGGGGTGGGTGCATACACACTGTCAGGTTTGTGTACAAGTGTTTGTATGTACACAGGGAGGATGGAGGTTGTGGTAGTTTGAATGTATTTGGCCCACAGGGAGTGGCACCATTAGGAACTGTAGCTTTGTTGGAGTGGATATGGCTTTGTTAGAGGAAGTGTGTCACTGTGGGGGTGGGTTTTGAGGATTCTTATGCTCAGGGTATTGCCCAGTGTCTCAGTCAACTTCCTGTTGCCTGCAAGATGTAGGACTCTCAGCTCCTTCTCCAGCACCAGTGTATGTGTGTGGGGGTCAGAAAAACCCACAGCTATCAGTGCTCTCTTTCAATATGTAGGTCCTACAAGGTACCTGATATGTCCCCTGTCTGAGATCCCCAAACAGAAGGATGCTGAGATATGCTGCTGTGACCATTTGGTCCACAGATGACTCGGAGCAGATGCTGTCTGTCACAACCCCATCCCGAGATCCCAGTGTCATCTTCAATCTGTGGTTTCATTCCGGGAGAGAGACAGCCACCAGCAGGTTCCAGAAACATTATTTTCTTTGCTGGTTTGACTGATCAGAGTGTGGGAACAGGCTCAGTGGGCTTTCGCAGGAAATGGTGCCTCTGTCTCTGTGTGATTCCAGTGGTGGAGCTGAGGATGCTCTGGGAACAATAACGCATCACATCCCAAACAGAGCTCTGGATCTTCCCCTTCTTTGTTCTTTCTCTGCCTTCTCTTGACTAATAGCATTGCTGTATCCCAAGATGCCTCAGCTGGGAGCTAGGAAGAAGCCAAGTGGCTGGAAACATGGAAAGAGCAGAGCAAAATTTACTCAGCATCTCCACAACCAAAAGACTCGGGCTATTCAGCTAACCTCTCTGCACCTCAGAGTCCCCTCCCATTAGAATTATCACATTATCATAATAACCCCAATGTACAGGAGATCTCACGCCCGGTGTTGCTTCCAGATTGTTTCTGCCTGACCCCATGACTCCTTTAACTGTAAGTGTTCTTTCTGGCCTTGCTAGGTCTGAGCTCTCTGCCCCTTCTCAATTGCCTTGTCACTATCTATCACTGTCATGCCTTTTAGAGGTGACACCTTGTAAATCCAGCTTCCTCTCTCATTGAAGGCTATTCCCAGCCCCACTGTAGCCATGTGAACTTTGTGAGTTCAATACAAGGCATTGATTTGGTTCTTGTGAGATGAGATTTGGTTTGATGGGTAAAACCACTTGCTATACAAACATGGGAACCTGAGTTCAAATCCCCATAGACCTTGTGACAAACTGGGAGTTTAACCCCAGAACTGTGCTTCATAGAGGCAGGAGTATTATTAGGGTTTACTGGCTGCCGCCCTAGCCCCAGGTTCAAGGAAAGACCCTGTTGCAAGGAGATAAGTTGGAGAAGAAGTGAACAGGAAACCTAATGTCCTTTTCTACACACACACACACACACACACACACACACACACACACACACACACAGAGAGAGAGAGAGAGAGAGAGAGAGAGAGAGAGAGAGAGAGGATGGAGGGATGGAGAGATGGATGGAGAAAGAGAAGTTTTATTGCATTAGTTTTTCTGAATACAGAAGTAATGAGGTTTTTTTTGTAAATATGAACATATGGCATAGAATAGAGAACAAAATAAATGCCTCATAGAGTTCATGCCTCCTAAATAACAAGAAATGTAATTTTTTAAGACTTTCTTCCCACATGTACTTAAGAGTACTAAAATTAACAGTCTCCTGGGTCTGGTGATATAATTCCAACTAATCAGGAGACTGAGACAGGAGAACTGTAAGCTCAAGACCAGCCTGGACAACTTAGCAGAAAGAGCTAGAGGCATAGCTCAGTGGTAGAACACCTACCTAGCAGACATGGGGCTCAGGGTTTAATCCCTGGTACTATAATGTCCTGGTTTTCTTTCTGCTACTGTGATAAAACACTCTAGAAAAATGCAACTTAGAAGAGAAAGGGGTTTATTTTTATCTTACCATTCCAAGTGACAAGTAGTTACAAGTCCACTATTGTGGGAACTCATGGCAGAGCCTTCAAACCTCTAGTTGCAACCCATCTACCTATACAGTCAGAAGAGATAAATGCATGCATTTTGATTGCTTGCTTGCTTGCTTACACTCATCTTGCCCTCTACACTTACACAGCTCAGGATGTTCGGTCTACTAAATGGTCCCACCATGGTGGTCTGTGTCTTCTACTATCTATTAGCATAAGGCAATCCCCATAGACGTGCCAAGAGGTCAGCCCAATGTAGATGGCCTTCCATTGATCAACCCAATGTAGATGACCTTTCATGACCTTTCACTGAGACACTGGTCCCAGGTTATTCTAGGTTGTATCAAGTTGACCATTAATGCTAACCACAGAAAACCATGTAAAGTAAAAAAAAAAAAAAAAAAAAAAAAAAAAAAAAAAAAAAAAAAAAAAAGAAGAAGAAG
The DNA here is from genome assembly GCF_903995425.1 of Onychomys torridus. NCBI lineage: Eukaryota > Metazoa > Chordata > Mammalia > Rodentia > Cricetidae > Onychomys > Onychomys torridus. The sequence goes on along the minus strand of NC_050464.1, from coordinate 19,865,323 downwards.
AAGAAGAAAAAGAAAAAGAAAAAAGAATAGGAAAGAAAGAAAGAAAAATGAACTCTGAGACCAGAGTGTCTAAACTTCATAGAACAGGTGACATAAAATGGTCAAGAAAGCCTGAAATGTGAGCTTGCTTCTGTTGGGTGAGTTAAGGTCTGCTCACACAGACAAGTAACTACCTTGAAGCAGGGAGTTACTTCTGGACTGGGGGAAAAAAAAAAAAAAAACAGAATGAGGAACAGACTGACTGCTATTCCTCCCGGCACAGAATGCTTCCCTAAATGATATGCCCAAGAAAAAACTCATTTCAACCAAATACAAACTATAAATCAAAAGGGCTAAGACAGAACATAAACAGTAACTGTGCGAGGATGAACAAGGGAATAGAGAAAGGGAGATTGCACATCAAAAAGTCCTACAGGAAAATACGGTCTTTGAGCACCGATCTGGAGTTACCAGGCCTTCATTCAAAAGGACGTTTAATGGGGCATTATAAGGAACTGGAGCTGAAGGCAGAAATATGAGCAATAATAAAGAAGTGGCAAGTCAACGGTGAGATGAAATATGAGTTGGAATGCAGGGTGTGTGTGTGGTGGTGCAGGCAGAGACGGGAAGGTTCAAGATCAACCTTGGTATGATGGTTAATTTCAATTGTCAACCTAATGACATCAACAGTCACCAAGGAGACAAGCCTCTAGGCATGCTTGTGGGAAATTATCTTGATTTGGTTAATTCACATGGGATTATCCATTTTATGGATGGCACCATTCTTTGAGCTGAGATCCTGGACTGCGTAATACATGTATGCATGGCATTTAAATGTGGCTGAAATAGACATTAGTTGCATCTTTGGATGCTCTTGAAATAGGCACTTGTTTCTTAGACACGGCATCAAAAGAATGGACAGTGATAGGGAAAAAAAAAACATAACCCATCTTCTTGCAAACTACAAGGACATTGTCAAGAAAGTGGCTGCAAGCAACCCACATCTTGAAGAAAGTATTTGCAAACCATATATCTAACAAGAGGATTTTATTCAGAAACTGTAAAAAATACATAGAACCCAGGAGTCAAAAAGTTTTATGATCTAATTGTAAAATAGGCAGTTTGAGCTGGAAAGATGGCTCAATTGTTAAAAGCACTTGCTGCTCTTGAAAAGGATCTGAGTTCAATTCCCAGCACTCACATTGGTGACTCATAGTGATCTGGAACTCCAACTCCAGGAATATGTCTTCCTTTTCTAAACTCCATGGGCATCTGTACTCATGTACACATACCCACACACAGACACACATTCATATACAAACAATTAAAAATAAACAAATCTTTTTTAAACAATGATTTAGTCTAAACTCTCCAGAAATAGCAATTCCCCAGAAAGAGACTCCAGGGCAGGAACAGGTGAAAACCTACTTAAGGTCAGGAGCCACCAAATAAATGCACATAAAAACCACAATATGATGATATTCCATATCTGATAATGATGGCTGTAACAACAAAAGTATAAACAGTAATAAAAAAAATGATCAGTGTCTTAGTTACTTTGCTTGTTGTTCTGATAAAATACTCTCACAAAAGCAACCTATGGGAAGATGGCTTTATTTTAGTGCACAGTTTCGGAGACTATTCTTCATAATTGAGAAGGCATAGTGGTAGGAGTATGGCAGAGCTAATGACATTGCATTTATCCAAGTTAGGAAACAGATAGAGATGAATGCTGGTGCTCAGCTCACTTTCTCCTTTTGATTCATTCCAAGGCCCCAGTACAAGGAATCTTGCCATCTTAATTAACTTTAATCAAGATAATATTCCACTGACATGGCTGGAGGTCCATCACCTAGATAATTCTAGATTTCATCAAATTAGCAACTGAGATTAGTCATCATGATAAAAATTGAGGTATAGATGGAACATGTCTATGATGTTGGTAAAAATATAAACTGAGATATACATAACATACATACATACACACACACACACATATATACATACATATATACATACATACATACATATATATTGTATAAGACACTTTGGTAGCTCCTCAAAATGATAAACACTGTATGGCAACTTGACCCAAATGTAATCCATAAACTCCACTCCAAGGTATATACTCAAGAGAAATGAAAATACACACCCTCAGAAAAGCTAGAGGACACATTCATGGCACTAAAAAATATTGATAACCCAAGTGTCCAGTCATTGATAAATAAAATACGATACATCCATACAAAAGAATATCATTCAACATGAAAAGACAATAAAGTAAGACATGCTATAAGGTTCATTGATGAACCTTGATGTGGTGGTTAACTTTCATTATCAACTTGATAAAACCGAGACTCACCTAGGAAGAGAATCTCCATAAGAGATTGCCTATATTGGTTTGGCCTGTGGGCATGTTTGTGTGGAGACTGCCTTAAAGGATATGGGAAGACTCAACCTGCTATGGGTGGCACCATTCCCTAGGTAGGTGTTGTGAACTGCATCAGATTGGAAAAATCAAGCTGATTGCAAGAAAGCAAGTGATCACGCATGCAATCATTTCTCTGTATTTTCTATTGACATGGATGCCATGTTTGAAGTTCCTGCCTTGACTTCTACACAGTGACAGAATCATGAGCCTAAATAAATGCCTTCTCCTATATTTTGATAATGGAATGGAAAAGAAAACTAGGACACTTAGAAACATGATGAGTAAAAGGAGCTAGTCCAAAATTACTACACAGTGTCTTATTTTATTTGTAAGAAAAATCTATACTAGGGAAAATCCATAGTGGGTAGCTGTTTCAGCTTTCACCGGGAAGTACTACCCTTAGTGAGGCTTCTGGTAACTTTCATACCTATCTATGACTTGCCTCTGGTGCCAGTCCGAGATGGGAGCCCTTAAGACCCAGGATCTGGATGTGCCAGCTCTATTGGTTCCTTGTAATCCTGGGTGCTGCATGGTAGACCGAGCAGAATTCTCCAGAGAACCCCACTGGATTGCACCTCAGCTTTCCTGGATCCTGTAACCAACCCCTTTACTGGCTGTAAATTACCCCAAAGTAAATTTCCTTTTAACTACGTGGAGTTGCCTTAATAAATCCCCCAATAAAAATCCACACAATCATTAGTTTAGTTTTGTTTTGTTTTACTAGAACTGGGGGAAATGGAGATTCGGGAGGAATCAGAAGACTTTGAATGGGTACTGAGTTTCTGTGTGGATTGAAAAAAAATGTCCTAAAATTGATTCTGGTGAGAATTGTCTGACTCCAGATATGGTTAAGGGCATTGAATTGGAAAATCCAGATGGCTGGATTGTATGGTATGTGAATTGTAACTCAATGAAGCTGTTAAAAGGGAAAGGGGGAAATATTTTAAAGTGCATATGAATTTAGAGACTGTAAATCCCACAGGGTCTTGTTAAAGAAATACTGGATGATAAACTTCAGCCAACCAAGAAATGAACAGTATTACTATGGTAAACAGACAGGCTGTAAACACTGAATCCATGCCACTATGGGATTAAGCTGAAACAAATATGATATCACAACAGTATGTATGTACTCTGCCCTGTAGATTATAATGCAATAAATAAGATGAGAATCTCTAGGTCCATACAGATACAATAAGTGTATAAACAGAAAATGAAAAGTTCTTTCTTAGCATAAAATTTTATCTGAAACAAATAACTTGGGTTGGAGAGACAACTCAGTGATTAAAAGAGCTTGCTGCTCTTCCAGGGGTTCCTGCATTAAGTTCCCAGCAACCATATCAGGAGACTGCCATCCCAGAACTCCAGTTCCAGGAGATCCAATGCCCTCTACTGGCTTCCATAAACACTGCACTCACGTGCATAACACACACACACACACACACACACACACACACACACACACACACACCACACACCGCATAAAATAAATAAATAAATAAAATTAATATTTTTAAAAAATATAACAGTATTGCTTTGAACAGCTCTGGAGTCTCTGAGAGGTGAGATCTAACTGGAGGAAGTGAGTCTCTGGGGTATTGGCCATTTCCTGTTTCTCACTATCCCTGCTTCCTGTCCATCATGCAGTGAAGAAATTCTGACATGAACTGCCACCAATATGGTGTTCTTCCCAAGCATATGAGGGTCAAGCAATCATGGACTGGTCCTCTGAAACTGTGAGGCAAGATGAGTTCTTCCTTCTTTTTTACTTGTTTCTACCAAGTCTCAGTAATGAAACAACAATAAGTATGAACTATAGTTTAAAAATCCCCATTTGACCCCATTACGTGCACTATTATAGAAAAATCTAGGAAACACAAAATACAGAAGAAACCAGATTTGTCTTTGAGATAGGCTTATCATGAGTATTTCCAGTTGCATCCATTTTGCTGCACAGGGCATGACTTCTTGTTTTATAGCTGAATAAAATCCCATTATGTATATATACCTCATCTTTCACACCCATCCCTCTGCTGTTGGACTCCTAAGTTGGTTGCATAACTTATTGTGAGTAGTGAGGCAGTAAACAATATGCAAGCATCTCAGTGATATGTTGACTTGGAGTGCCTCAAGTGAATACCCAGGAATGGTACACTTGAGTCACATGATGGATCTATTGTATTTACTTATTTACAGATTTACTTGTGTGTGTGTGTGTGTGTGTGTGTGTGTGTGTGTGTGTGTGTGTGTGTTGTGTTGTGTGTATGTTTGGGAGGTATACAGTGCTGTGTACATGGTATATGGTATGCATGTGATATATGCCTGTGAATATGCATGTGCATGTACACGGGCCAGAAAAGAGTGTTGAGTGTCTTGTTCTATTGTCCTCTCTCACACTGCCTGAGACAATCTCTCGCTGAACTACATAAGCTCATGATTTTGGCTAGGCTGACTGGTCAGTGAGTTCTTGGGATCCACCTGTCACCACCCTTCAACAATGAATTTACAGGCAGGTGCAACTGTGCCTAAATTTTTAAAAGATTCTGGAGTTTCAAACTCACATCCTCATTCTTGCACAGCATAATATTTTTCGGTTTCTTTTTTGGAAAAAAATTAATACTTAGTTCTGAAGAAGGTGGACTGATTTATAACCCCACCATCAGTGTATCGGTATTCCTATTCATTCAAAATATTGTCAATATTTATTGTTGTTTTCTTAATGATTGACATAATAGTTGAACAATTGGCAACCACCGCAATGACTAGACAAGGTGGACCAACAGTCACCAATTCAAATAGGTATTGAATCAGGCATCCTAAAGTAGATGGTAGCTGTCGAGTGATGCATGAGATATGGCACAGGATAATTAACATCTCAAAATTTGAAGGATTTTTTTTTCCAGAGCTGAGGACCAAACCCAGGGCCTTGTGCTTGCTAGGCAAGTGCTCTACCACTGAGCTAAATCCCCAGCCCCATTTTGAAGGATATTAACATGCAACAAAATAATAATCTATCACAAAGGAGGGAAAAATACCTTTATGGTGGAGAACCCTGGAGATAAGCAACAGAAGCAAGTGAAGGAAGCAAACTAACACAATGGCTGGTCTGGATGGGCACTGTGCACCTGATACTGGAAACAAAATGTCACTCAGTGACTTCATTGGCACTCCTACCTGGAATGCAAGAGCCAGATAGGGCCACAGAAAGACATCTTTAGATAGACCTTCTCCAAATACTGTAGATGCATAATCTCAAATTTTTTGAGGGCATTACAAAAGGGAATGATTCCTGATACGGTCCAGCTTAGAAGGCTGATCACATTTCAACCACACACAAAAATCTGAGAGGGCAAGCAGGAAGTAGAGTGAGGTTATAAACCCTCAAAACTCACCTCAGTGACAGACTTCCTCCTGCAAGGCTCTGTCTTCTAAAGATTCCATAACTTCACCAAATGCACCACCAACTGGGGGCTGTGTGTTCAAATATATGAGCCCATGTGGGACATTTCTCATTCAAGCCTCAGTACCAGCCATATCAGCAAAGTCTGAGTTTGATTAAGAGGCCTTGCCTCAATGAATGAGGCAGAAGAGTGGTTGGACATGATTCTCAGCATCAACGTTGGGCCTCTACATCCATACATGTGTGCCCACAGTCATTTTTTTTAAAAAATGCATGTTCCCACACATGCACACCACTTACGAACACACATGAAAAATTGAAAAAGAAAGAAAAATGATTTTAGGAGGATCTGAGTTTGTGTCCCCACACTTAAAAAGAAGGAGGAGGAGGAGGAGGAGGAGGAGGAGGAGGAGGAGGAGGAGGAGGAGGAGGAGGAGGAGGAGGAGGAGGAGGAGAAGAAGAAGAAGAAGAAGAAGAAGAAGAAGAAGAAGAAGAAGAAGAAGAAGAAGAAGAAGAAGAAGAAGGGAACAGCTATGGGTGCCTATAATCTCCTCATTTAGGGGTGGTATCATCAACCCACTGATGAGTACATAGATGAATGGACTAGAGGAGGTGGAACTTATTTGAAGGAATTAGAAAACTGAGGACATACCTTTGAAAAGTGTGGTGGTTGGCATGAATTGTCATAGTCATGGAATCCATAATCGCCCGGAGATAGGCCTACATCATACCTGTGGGGGATTTTCTTGACTGAACAACCAGCCTAATTGTGGGTGAGGCAGTTCTCTGGTCAGGGAATCCTGGACCAGAGAAAACGGAGAAGATGAGGTGAGTACCAACATCCAGGCACTCATGGCTCTCTCTTGCTGATCGTGAAAGTCATGTGACTGGCTGCTACAAGATCCCACTGCTGGGACTTAACACCATGATGGACTTTAGCCTTGGACTGGAAGTCTGAAGAAACCCTTTCTCCATTGAGTTGTTTTGTCGGAGTATTTTATAAGGGTGACAGGAAAAGGGTATAAAATGGGGTATATCTTATCCATACCTTCTCCTGATACTCTTCTTTTCTCCTCTTCCTCTTTCTTCCCCTCCCTTTTCCCTTCTCTTCTCTCATCTTCTTCAAACTCTCCTCCCTTCTTTCTGCCCTCACACCCTCTTGCCTGCCATGAACTGAGTATCTCCATCCTTTCACGTGCTCACCACCATCTCCATCGCCATAGCAACAGAGCCAAATGATGGTCCAATGAGACCGCCGAAATGACAGACTAAAGTAAACCTTCCCCCTTTCCACAAGTATCTTGCCACAATGATGTCACTAGCTCAAACCTTCCTTACTTTAGGTAGCCATCACCCGGGTCTACTGAAGGCTCAGACAGAATGTGAGGGTAGAGGAACAGTCAATCCCTTCCTCTTTGTGAGCTGGCTGCATCAGCCTTTGGCTCCTGACATCAGACTTTGGAATTTCTCCCCAACCCCTATCCTAGTTCTCAGAGTGATATGTTTCCAGCTCTCCTGCACCCTCCCCTTGTGGAGTGGAGATTATGAGACCTTCTGGATTTCATATTCACATAAGCAAATTTCCTCCACAATAACAGTATTGTTTGCGTAAAAATGAAGCATTCCTCTGAAATGCCTGCATGTAGCCTAGTAGTTCTATTTCTCTAGAGAACCTTGACTAATGCAGTTTATAATTTTATGAGGAAATGAGGCCTTGTAGAGCTCTGCTCTTGTGTATAAAATTGGGCTCTGAGCCTTCTGACAACCAAAAAAAAAAAAAAAAAAAGAGCAATATCCATTGAACTTGGCTGTTAAGCTTATGTGATGAATATATACCTATGTCTATATATTTTGCAGATAAAATGTTTCCACAGTACTAAACCCCACAAGGAATTGATCTCAGTAATCTCTTCAAATGCCTTAAGTTCAGAGAACAGAGAAGACATTAACATTGAAAATAGTGCACAAATAATTAATGACCAGTGAGGCAGAAAACAGCTATGGGACTGAGACGTAAAGGCTACCCTGGACCAGAGTTGGGGACACTTTGGGCAGTGCAGCTGGCTTTAAGAGGCTACTTCCTTTGCCTCAAAGATCTGTGATTTCCCTTGCTGCGACTTTTTTTTTCTTTTCTTTTCCTTTTTTTTTTTTTAAATAGATGAGCTGTCTGAGTCCATTGCACTGGGTTGACATCTGGAACAAATTCTTTTGTCGTATGTTATCAGACTAAACAATAAGAGTTAATGAGTTATGCAGAGCTCCATGGTTTTGCCATGAGCAGTCACTGCTCGGCCTGCCCAGCGGTAGGGCGGTGGGTGGAAACAAGCACTCTCTGTCCACCTCCTGCTCGAATTCATTCACTTCGACAAGCGGTCCTGACTTTTCACAATGTATTTTGTGTGGTCTGCTCTATTTATTAACCTGTTCAGGAATTCTACTGTATAATGGTTTGAGAATTGTAAATATGTGTTGGGGCTAAGCCCAGAAGAGCCTAGAATTCCTTCTTTCTTAATCAGTAACTGTCATTGGCCCTCTCTGGACCTCATTTTCCTTGTCTGTACCCTGGAGGTTAGAGACTGGAGAGATGGCTCAGTGGGTAAAGCGTTTGCTGTACAAACATGAGAACTTGAATCCAGATCTCCAGCACATGTGTAAAACATTGGGCCGTGCACATCTGTATTTGTTTGCTTTCTCTTGCCATGATAAACCTTATAACCAAAAGCAACCTAGGAAGGAAAGAGTCTCCTTTCCTTCTGTGTCCACACTGCTCATCAGTGAGGGAAGTCAGAGCAGGAGCTCAAGTTAGGAACCTAGAAGCAGGAAGTTAGCAGGGGCAATGGAGGAATGCTGTTTGTTTGCTTGCTCCCCAAGGCTTACCAAGGCTTGCTTTATTATACCACCCACAGTTGCCCAGGGGTGGCACCACCCACAGTTGGCTGCTGTCCCACATATCAATCATCATTCAAGAAAATGTCTCCACAGACTAGCCCACAGGCCAATCATAAGGAGGCTTTTTCATTCCAAGTACCCTCTTCCCAGATCGCCCTAGCTGTGTCAAGTTAAGCAGAAATTAGCCAGAGCATCCAAAGCTAGGGGTCAGAAACAGGAGGATCCCTTGAGTTCACTGGCCAGTCTAGCCAGAACGGCAAAACCCAGGTTCAGTGAAAGACCTTGT